>NC_081155.1:4602678-4885643 GCF_012432095.1 Onychostoma macrolepis
CTTCACGTGCTATCGGAAATTTCCCGCTTAAGAAATCCTGATTACGAGCTTGTCGCATTCAAGTGCTTTAATGTCGGAAAGAATAAAATGTAGCATCCTATACGGGGTAATAAAATTATGATTAGGGTACCTGCTAGATTTGCATAAATGGAACAAATATTGAAATGATTGAATTACACACTTTTGTACAGATTTGTTTGTTTGTTTTGTTAAATTGAGAGTACTGAATCAAACTTCAAAATCTAACTGTTCTGAGTTGAATCTTGAATTGAGTCTTTTGCATTGAATTGAATTTACCAAACTGACTACATTGAAGTTGATTGAATGAAGTCTTTTGAATCAAATTTCCTGAGTTGTTAATTCTGTAACATTTTGAATACTATTTTTGATGTTTTTAGTTGACCAAGCAAGGCAACACTAAGCTGTTCAGGACAGATCAGGACTGTAATACTAGAGTCGACCATTAGAGAAAGCATCAGGTTAAGACGTTTATTATTTTAGTGCTGTATATTACATGTTGCATCAGGGTGAATTGATAATTATTTCCTAATTTCCTTTTGAACTTTTGCAGAATACAAATCAGGAGATCAAATCAGGAAAGATATATAGCAGCTTAATCACTAAACCATCTGAGCTATTGGTGCTTGGACCCTGATGACTATGACTGCCTTTGAGTTTGTTTTTTTTATTTGTAAAAACGAGCTCTGAAGAGTGAGATGAAATCTTTAGCACGTATTTGAACGACTCACACCTCAATTACAGATCAAATATTTCTCAGAATAAAGAATGTGGTTTGTATGTTGGTTTCAAACGTTAGGCTACCTTTCATTTGAAACCAACATCGCTGTGAAAACACACACACACACACACACACACACACAAATAGACCTTGTGAAAACTAAAGTAGCTATATCCAGGGGTGCAAACTCCTCAGGGGTGAAAAAGGTGATTAATGAATTAGTAAGTAATAGTGCTTTGTTGAATGTGGTATTTCACTATTAGCTAATCAGTATTTTTTTTTCATACCTCCCTAAGAACTATACAGGTTGATAATTAATATGAATAATACATAATGTATAATTCATTCTCAAGTAAAGGTCATGGTAACCCACTAGTAATGACTCAAGTATTACCAAATTCTTCAGAAGGAATTACTAATTATTTGGATCAGTATTCTAAAGTGAAGATCGTGATAACTCTCTAGTAATTAATGAAGTCATTGTAAACTTTTGAGGTTTTTGCAAGGTCCTGGTTAGTAATTAATTTTGCTAGATTTGGTAACACTTAAATCATTACTAGTGGGTTACCGTGATCGTCACTTTAGAATTAATTATTCATTATGCATAATTCACATTAATTATGAACCTGTATAAAGTAGTTCTTAGGAGTTCTCAAGATATATGAAAAAAATAGTAGTTATTGATTAGCTAATAGTGAACTACCAGTTTCAACTTAACACTGTTACGTCCTCCCCTTTTTCATCTAGGGGTGAGGGAACGACGAACAATAAATATGTGGAGAGACCTTGAGCATCTCCCGCTCTCCAGGCCCAAAAATCACAAGCAACCACAAATTTCAATTTGTAAATGGCTTGGGTGCCTTTTAATTTTAACTTCATCAAAGAATTCAAAAACAGAAAAGAATACAATCAAAGAAACATTACCTCGGGAGGAGGGCCCAAACAAAAGAAAATCAAAACAATACCTCTACCTAAGAGAGGGAAAAGATTAAATTACCTATACATTAAAGAAAATAAACAAAACATATAACTTCCCTCACTCCCTAACTAACCATTAAACAGGAAAAAACATATGGGTATCCTCCACCCTACCTTACCCAATCACTTAACTAATTCTTAATCAACTTATTAACTCAGGAATCATTATGACAAGCCAACCAAGAGCACAGTAAGCGCTCATGGGCTTGGATGTCGCAATGTCTCTCTCCTTCCTCCACGCTCCCTCTGCCCTTTTATACTGGAAGCCGGCGAACACGCACCAATTAGGGCATGGACAGCGCACACAGGTGGATGAGCGCAGATGATCATCATTAACCTATCAGGCACAAACACACAAGAAGAGAGAGAACAGGAGCGAAAGAGGGCAGGAGTACAAACACCAACAACATTCTTTATATCAATAATAGATACAAAAATAAATACGTCTTTAGACGTAACAACACTAATACTTAATAAATCGTTAATCAGAGTTTCTTGTTAGTTAATAGTAGTTACTACAATGTTAATAGTGCATTAGTCATTTGTTCCTGTGTAGTTATTCATTAACGACGGAACAGTATTCTAAAGTGTTACCCAACATAGGAACTGAACGAGGACAGGAACAGGAAAAACCAAATATGGACATGGAAATACTGGGAGCACGTGGAAACACAAGACACTGGGACAAAAGTCTGACAGTCCTTTTAGACCAATAAAAATCTTTACATGAAATGATATGATCGTTTCTCTTTTTTCATGGTGTGAAGTAAATGGCACAGATGTATATTGATGGTTCGAATGACACTGCTTCCCTGAAAAGGATAATTTTGTATCTGAATTGTTCCAGCAGTATTGATATCCATATTAACTAATGGACTAAATTTGCTGGCTTTTGTCTCATTCACTCAGCCCTACTAACTAGTGCCAGTATCAGCACCTAAAATAAAATTTAGTTACACTCTATTATTATAATCTAAAATCTCTTGTGCATCAACTGCTGAAAATAAAAAAGTGAATAGACTTAACATGCTCAAGACCAATGTTCTTTGTAATTTCAGAGTTTATTAGTAACACAAATGTTGATAAAAGCATGCATGTTAAAAAAGGAGCATTTATGGATACAGTTATGTAATTCCAGTCATCTGAAGATCCTCATAGTACTGTATATAATCGTACATGTACACCAATGACCTCAAAACATAAAAATCAGATGTGTTTTAAAATAAGTAATGTCAATCATTTCAGCAGCCTGTAGTCCAGTTTTTCCTCAATCTGGGGTCTTCAGTAGACTTTAAAAGGGCCTGAAGAGGACCTCAAGTTATTTAAAAACAACTAAAAATCAAGATATTTCTTTAGTTCACCCCTTTAACAATAGTTTTTCCCTCCTTTGAATAGCCACACAGTTAAAAATTTGAGTGTGTAATTCCAGGTTAATAAATTCCAGGTGTAATCCCTGCTCATGGGTCCTTGGGGTTTGCCATGTAAACAGTCTGCAATGTTTTACGTCACTGGGTAACACATTTGCATAATCCCTGCCTGCCCGTGAAATACGAACAGTCTGACCTGCCCACAATCACTTCCGCTATAGTTAGTGTGTTTACATCATGTCGAGAAGAAGCTGTGTTCTGCGCTGTGAAAGCTGTGAAAAGTTTGTTTTGTTTTCATTGTCAAAAGATGATGATCAGTGGTTAAAATACTTTTTTTTCCCTCCATGATACCACACTGTAAAAAATTATTGTGCCAATTAGTTATCAAAACTTAACATTTTGAACCTTTTGTTGTGTGCTTGTCATTTTACAGAGGACTGCTTCTCTAATCTTGGCTTTTATCTTTAGCTTTTATCTTTCAGGTAAACCACAATATGTCTTACTGAAATAGTTCTGATAATTCACTGTGAACCCACTATTTCCTTAGAATTTGTTGATTAATGTAGACTGTCGTTGTCCTAATTCGTTTAATAATAAAGAATGTAACTTAGACATATTTTGGTTTATAAACTGCATTGTTTCATCAGTTAGTCATGTTAGCTCTCGGCTAACGTATTCACCATCATTGTTTTGTTGTGTTTACACTTTAGCTGTTTTAACCTCTTAACTGTCACCGTCCACCCTGTGGGACGCCTACCTTTACTTCACTATTTTACAATTAAATCCTAATCTAATCATGACAAACTATATATCGTTGGAAATGTCTAAGACTCCTAAATAGGTATTTTACCACTTTTTCTGTTAAAAAATTATGTAGGAAAAGTAATAGATTAATTTATGACCAGAGGTGTCAAATCCAGGGTCAGAAAGTAAAAGTCCTGCCATGTGTTTATTCCACCCATGAACTCAGCAGCTGATTTCACCAGAGGAGGAACCAACTCATTCCTTTCAAGTCACAAGCAAGTTTCGAATCAAATCCCAAGACCTCAACGAGTTGAGGTAATTAAGAGATAATTGAGAGACTAATTAAATGTTGATTGTGCATTAGTGATGAACACCTGCTGTTATTGAGAATTACAGAGGATCAGATGTTGATGTTTTATTGGTTAAAATGATGCCACCATCATGGAGATCAGTGTTTGCTTTAGTTGGGCTCTTGACCCTTTTAGTAACTGAGAATGGATTGCTTTTAAGCAATTGCAATGTTGCTTCACAACAAACATTTGCACATTGCTGAATTAAAAGCTTGAGGAAGCAGATGAGCTTACACTTTTGGCTTTTATGTCACTTGAATGGACATCATGAAGGTGTCTGTCTTTGGTTTATTTACTGATGTTCAGCTGTTACAGAACTGCAGGAATTTACTATTAAACAAATGCCATCGTAATATTAAATATTGGAAAAAATTAAGAATTATATTGCTCAGGCTTTTAGACATGAACACTTATCATACGATCCTCAACAGTGGTGACAATAATTATTCATACTGTGGTGTTACCCAGCATGCATTGCAGCATGAAGCATTTTGTTGATTGTCACCATTGTTGAGATTCATACGCTGGTTCTTGATGTCTGTGTGTGTCTGAGTAGGACTGGAGTTTAAATATTTAAATGCATTAGATTTAAAATTCTTTCTCTATAACTACTACAGCAGTAAATTCATTGCGTACTGTGGTTTCACAGAGTTGTTTATTCAAAAGCAGGACATAAATTAAAAAATGAAAATGTTGTATGTATATATATATATATATATATACACACAGTATATTGGATGCAAACAGGTAAGCACCTGATGATTACCTCATCATATGAAAACAACTAACAGTTGCTCACTGCACAGCACTGATCTCTCCGCTTTACAACAGCACATGCATTGCTACAGAGAGATCTAACACAGGAGTCAAGGGTCAAGAGCCCAACTAAAGCAAACACTGATCTACATGATGGTGGTATCATTTTAACCAATAAAACATCAACATCTGATCCTCTGTGATTCACAGTAACAGCAGGTGTTCATCACTAATGCACAATCATCATTTAATTAGTCTCTCAATTATCTCTTAATTACCTCAACTCGTTGAGGTCTTGGGATTTGACTCGAAACTTGCTTGTGACTTGAAAGGAATGAGTTGGTTCCTCCTCTGGTGAAATCAGCTGCTGAGTTCATGGGTGGAATAAACACATGGCAGGACTTTTACTTTCTGACCCTGGATTTGACACCTCTGTTTATGACAAGAGTGCACCTGAAAAAAATCTACATCATGACATGAATTCTGACCTTTGTCACAGAAAGTCTTCTTAGTTGCCTTTTTCTCTATCACGAATTAGAAATCATAAGAAATTATTTATCAGTAGAAAACTTAAAATTTCAAAATTCATCCTTTGAAACCCATTTTAAAATCAGACATTGCATTAGCATGTAAATGGTACATTAAAATCATGTTACAAAATATTTTCATTCATGAATTATAAAAATTAAGTTTGGATTGTGCATTAGTGATGAACACCTGCTGTTATTGAGAATTACAGAGGATCAGATGTTGATGTTTTATTGGTTAAAATGATGCCACCATCATGGAGATCAGTGTTTGCTTTAGTTGGGCTCTTGACCCTTTTAGTAACTGAGAATGGATTGCTTTTAAGCAATTGCAATGTTGCTTCACAACAAACATTTGCACATTGCTGAATTAAAAGCTTGAGGAAGCAGATGAGCTTACACTTTTGGCTTTTATGTCACTTGAATGGACATCATGAAGGTGTCTGTCTTTGGTTTATTTACTGATGTTCAGCTGTTACAGAACTGCAGGAATTTACTATTAAACAAATGCCATCGTAATATTAAATATTGGAAAAAATTAAGAATTATATTGCTCAGGCTTTTAGACATGAACACTTATCATACGATCCTCAACAGTGGTGACAATAATTATTCATACTGTGGTGTTACCCAGCATGCATTGCAGCATGAAGCATTTTGTTGATTGTCACCATTGTTGAGATTCATACGCTGGTTCTTGATGTCTGTGTGTGTCTGAGTAGGACTGGAGTTTAAATATTTAAATGCATTAGATTTAAAATTCTTTCTCTATAACTACTACAGCAGTAAATTCATTGCGTACTGTGGTTTCACAGAGTTGTTTATTCAAAAGCAGGACATAAATTAAAAAATGAAAATGTTGTATGTATATATATATATATATATATACACACAGTATATTGATGCAAACAGGTAAGCACCTGATGATTACCTCATCATATGAAAACAACTAACAGTTGCTCACTGCACAGCACTGATCTCTCCGCTTTACAACAGCACATGCATTGCTACAGAGAGATCTAACACAGGAGTCAAGGGTCAAGAGCCCAACTAAAGCAAACACTGATCTACATGATGGTGGTATCATTTTAACCAATAAAACATCAACATCTGATCCTCTGTGATTCACAGTAACAGCAGGTGTTCATCACTAATGCACAATCATCATTTAATTAGTCTCTCAATTATCTCTTAATTACCTCAACTCGTTGAGGTCTTGGGATTTGACTCGAAACTTGCTTGTGACTTGAAAGGAATGAGTTGGTTCCTCCTCTGGTGAAATCAGCTGCTGAGTTCATGGGTGGAATAAACACATGGCAGGACTTTTACTTTCTGACCCTGGATTTGACACCTCTGTTTATGACAAGAGTGCACCTGAAAAAAATCTACATCATGACATGAATTCTGACCTTTGTCACAGAAAGTCTTCTTAGTTGCCTTTTTCTCTATCACGAATTAGAAATCATAAGAAATTATTTATCAGTAGAAAACTTAAAATTTCAAAATTCATCCTTTGAAACCCATTTTAAAATCAGACATTGCATTAGCATGTAAATGGTACATTAAAATCATGTTACAAAATATTTTCATTCATGAATTATAAAAAATTAAGTTTGGATAGTGCACTATAATGTCTCTGTTCAAAACTGTGGGTGACAGTTAAGGGGTTAAACAAAATGTTTTTATGTCATTATTTTAAGAACGGAATGGAGCGGTATATTATTGTTTTATGTAAAGGTGCTCAGGGTTGCCAGGTTTTCACAACAAAACCTGCCCAATCGCTACTCAAAACTAGCCCAATCACGTTTCGAGGGTGGTTCCACGTTAAAAATTACATTCCGGGGTGTAAAATATATGCTATATATATGACCTGCTCTTGAAAGGGATAGTTCACCAAAAAATGTGTGATTAAAGGCCTCCTGTAGTGAATCCATGCATTTTTGGAAGAAAATTATCCATATTTAAAATGTTATTAACACTTTTCTCTAGCTTGCGCTAACTGTCGTGCACGCAAGCAGCTCTGTGTGGATGACGTAGGACGTGGCGTTGCGCATGCGCCTGTGAGTATCGCGAGAACCATCATTTGTTTACAGGAGCAAAGGAAGCAAATTAGGTCTGCACATTACGGCTGTGCATTTAATCACATGTGATTGTCATGCATATCTCGTCAGTAAAGCCGCTTTGGTGATTAGTAGTAAATCTCCATCACATGGTTTCAGATGGAGTGGCATTTAATACACAGAGCCGTAGTTCACGGCTACGGAAAGCTACGAAAAACCACATTCATAGCACAATCCTTTGCGCAATCATTCTAAATTTGGATATTTTATCTTGCAAATAAGCATGGATTCGCTACAGGAGGCCTTTATTCACCCCCCGGAGCAGCTATTGCTATTATTAAACTTGGGAGAGCCAGGGTACTTTTTTAATATAACTCTAACTAACGTCTGGAAGAAGAAAGTCATATACACCTAGGATGCCTTGAGGGTGAGTAAACCATGGGATTTTTCATTTTTAGGTGAACTGTCCCTTTAATAACTGCATTACTTTCACAGTAATTTGTCAGAAAGTAACCCTGCAAGTATGATGGGCAGATGAAGACTTATGAAGCTTTTCATCTTTTCAGCCGAGTGGGTCACAAAAGGGTTAATTTCTGGAGGCTCCATTTGTTCACAATACCACCATCAGTTGCTGAGTTCATGGGTGGAATAAACACATGGCAGGACTTTTACTTTCTGACCCCTGGACTTTACACCTCTGTCTGTAATATATCTGCTTGTTTTACACTCTTTGGCCCCCAGGTGGTATTGTGAGCAAATGAAGCCTCCAGAAATGAACCCTTTTGTGAACCACTTGGCTGAAAAGCTGAATAGCTTCATGAGGCTTCATCTGCCCATCACTACCTGCAAGCACAGTCAATTTCTGACTACATTTTTGAAAAATAATACTCTTTAAGTATGTTCATTCCTATTAGCTTTTACAGTGCAGAATTATCTGAGAAAACCTGGATGTATGAGGAAATGTATAAAATTGGCCTGGGCATTTTTATAAAGAATAATTACTAGTTATGCAAATCTCTAATAACAGTGTGTATATATATATATATATATATATCTCAACTGACTTTCTCAGACCACATTGCTAAAACTGCCGGTCCTGCAGATTTGCTTTATTCAACATCAAGAAGATCAGACCCTTTCTTTCGAAACATGCTTCACAACTCCTTGTTCAGGCTCTTGTTCTGTCCAGGCTGGACTATTGCAATACTCTCTTGGCAGGTCTTCCAGCCAGTTCTGTCAAACCTTTACAATTAATCCAGAACACGGAAGCAAGATTAATTTTTAATGAGCCAAAAAGAATACACGTCACACGTCTATTTATCAATTTGCACTGGCAACCAATAGCTGCTCGCATAAAATTTAAGGCATTAATGTTTGCCTACAAAACCACCACTGGCCTAAATTCATTACTTCAGATTTATGTGCCTCTAGAAGCTTTCGTTCTGCAAGTGAACGTTGCTTTATTGTTCATCCCAAAGAGGCACAAAATCACTTTCACAGACTTTTACATTAAATGTTCCCTCCTGGTAGAATCACCTCCAATCAGAGCAGTTGAGTCCTTACCCATCTTCAAGAATCGGTTAAAACACATCTCTTCATCTTTATTTGACCCTCTAACTTTAGCTCTCTCTATTCTAATTCTATTCTTAAAAAAAAAAAAAAAAACTTGTCCCTTTTAGACTTGCACTCATTTACTGCTTGTTTTCTTTAAAAAAATAGCTTTTCTAATCTTTTTGTATTCTATCTATTTGTTTTCTTTTTATTTATTATACAATCAACAAAAGCAAAAAAAAAAAAAAAAAAAAGCCTCTAACACTAGGTTGCTCTGTTCTTTTCTTATTCTGTTTTCTTTTTATTTATTATATAATTAAAAAAAAAAAAACTTGCCATGTGTACTGTGTTAAGCTAACTGAGACGTTATAGAACTTGCATATCATTGCTCTTTTGTTGGTTTTGATTGCTTCTATTGTCCTCATTTGTAAGTCGCTTTGGATAAAAGCATCTGCTAAATGACTAAATGACTAAATGTAAATATATGTATATTTATACAGATATATTTATATTTAAATATATGTATATAGCAGGAAAACTCTGATTCAGCTCTTATAACAAAGCTGAAATTCAGTTACTTGAATTATAATTATTTATCTTCTTATTTTAATCTGTTCAAAGAAAAAAATCTTTCCAGAGGAAACCTATAAGCCTTCACATATTGTAAAGTTTGAGAACTACTGCTGTTCATCCATCTTTCTTTTTCAGTGCTGCTATTTCATCTGATCAGCGACGTTTACTCAACACTTACTCGTGGCTTCTGTCCATTTTGATAATAGTTATTAGAGCATCCAATGTCCTAACCTCAGCCCCAACCTCCTCCTCCATCATTTCCATCTTCATCTCCATCCTCGTCCTCTTCCTCCTCCACACTCACCCCATCCTTCTTCTTTTTCTTTTTTTTCTTCTTCTTCTTCTTGTCCTCCACCTTGTATTTGACTCGTCGGATGGGGTCGGTCATGCTGCGCATTTTGCCCTCGTCAAACTCCTCGTTCATCATGAAGTTCCTGTCGATAAGCTCCGCCCCTTCCTGCCAGTTGCGGTAGCAGTCCGGCCCCAGTTTACAGATTTCCGCCACGGCGTCAGCTGTGAGAACAGAGCAGTCCGGACGCAAAACCACCACCCTGGGCAGATCCTGCACTTCGAACATCATGCTCAGCTCCCTGCCAACGACACAAACACGTCATAAACTACGGAGCTCCTTCACTCAATATATGCTTCTGATGGTTACACACAGATTCAGAAACACACTGGATCAGTGATTTTACAGTGATTCTTTTTGACTTTAACCCAGCTAACAGGGAATGTTCTCAGAACTTTCTCCAAAAGATATGAACAAAGTCTTCCAGCAATGTTAACAGAATGTTGGTTCCAAGTTATCTGATCTCTAATAATGCTCTCAAAACATTACGCTTATATATATATATATATATATATATATATATATACACACAGTGCCCTCCAAAAGTATTGGAACAGTGAAGACAAAATTGTGCTGTTGGCTGTGGAGTCAAGACATTTGCAAATATGATGAAAAGATGAATATGAGACAAAACTATGTCACATTTTATTATTAGCCGTTTCAACACATACATGTTTTACCAAATAAAAAGAACAGCACTTTTAGAGTTCATCCCACTCATTGATGTGAGCATAAGTATTGGGACAGTTGAACATAAGGCAGATATAAAAGATTAAAAGCTATTATTTAGTTGCAGATCCCTTGCGCACAATCACAGCAGTGAGTCTGTGACCCATAGACATCACCAGACTCTTGGTCTCATCCTTTGAAATACTTTTCCCAGCCTTTAATGCAGCCAATTCCAACTGTTGCTTGTTTTGGGGAGTTTCTGCCTTTACTCTCCTCTTCAGCTGGTGAAATTCATGTTCAATCGGATTTAAATCTGGAGGTTGACTTGGGCAATCTAAGACTTTCCATTTCTTTGCCCTTATAAACTCCTTGACTGAACTGGCAGGTGTTTTGGGTCATTGTCCTGATGCAATATGAAGCACTTCCCAATGAATCTGGAGGCATTTTCTTGAATATTGGTAGGCAAGATGGTTTTGTACCCTTCCAAATTCATTCTGCTACTGTCATCATACATTAACAGTAAAGTTGAGAGGGCATGTTCCAGAGACAGCCATGACACCACCTCCACCATGCTTTACAGATGAGGCTGTATGCTTGGGATCATTGCAGTTCCCTTTTTTTCTCCACATTTTTGCTTTCTCATCACTTAGATAAAGGTTCATCTTTGTCTCATCGGTCCATAAACACAGTTCCAAAACTCTTCTGGCTCACTTTTGTGCTTTTTTGCAAACTCTAATCTTGCCTTTCTATTTTTGGAGCAGGTCAGAGGTTTGTATCTTGCTGTGTAGCATCTGTAATTCTGTGTCAGTCTCCTGAGGACAGTGGATTGTCAGAGCATCACCCCAGCTTTCTGGAAGTTGTTGGTGATTTTACAGACACGTCTTTTAGGATTCATTTTCACAGCTTTTATGATTTGTCTGTCATCAACTACTGTTGTTTTCTCAGCCGATCAGGTCGTTGGTTGCTGGTGGTTTCCAAACTCTTGATTTCTCCATGCCCTTTGTTTTTGCTATAGCTCTAACTGACTTGCTCTTTTCTTTTAGCATCCAAATTGCTTGCTTTTCTCTCAAAGTCAGCTCCCTCGTCTTCATCCTGGTTTGTGTGTGTCATCATCGAATGCAAGATTCAGAATGCAGAAGTAATGGATATAACTGATATGACACATTCCCTGCTTTTAATATCTGAAGAATTAATGCAACAGGACACAGCTGATCACTTAGAAAGACCTGTGAGGCAACTGTTCCAATACTTATGCTCACATCAGATAGAGGGATGAAACTCTAAAAGTGCTGAACTTCTTAGCTGGTAAAACATCTGTGTTGAATCACCCAATAATAAAATGTGACATTCTGTAGTTTTGTCTCATATTCATCTTTTAATCATATTTGTAAATGTCTTGAATCCACAGCCAACAGAGCAATTTTGTCTTTACTGTTCCAATACTTTTGGAGGGCACTGTATATATCCCCCTCTAAAACTCATGGTTGGATGTTCATCTAACGCCTTTGAAATATTATTACTTGTTTCAGAACATTCAAAGAACATTGAAAAATAACATTCTTATAATATTTACAAAATGATAAAATGAAACGTTCCCTCAACATTTGCATAACCAAGAAAAACATTGTTAAAAAGTTTTTAAAAGATCATTAACTAAAAACTAAAATGATTACAACATTTTATTAATAATTATGTGTTAGGTTTAGGGCTGCCAGTAACCACTATTTTTATTTTTATTAATCTATAGACTAATTTAAGGAATAATCAGATAATCTAAACAATTAATTTCCCACAAACAACAACAACAAAAAAAATCAACAATTTTACTTAAGAATATTTTATTAAACAATATTTTATTAAACCAAATGAAATCCTTTTTTTTTTTTTTTTTTTAAAAAGGAAAGTGCAACATAGAGTGCAAGAAGCAAGTGTCCATCTCTCAGTCCAAATCACTGAAATCAAAGTTCAGTATTATAGTGTAAGAATGACAACATATCCACGTGTTCTAGTCTACTAATAATAAAATTATAATCAAAAAACACTTTTTAAAGGAGTATTTACCAGAAATATGATTTACCACAATTTATTTAGAAGAAAAATGTAAATGTAAATGTAAAAAAAAAAAAAAAAATTTTCTCCAAAAAAAATCAATTATTTGGAGATGATTTTGATTATTAAAATGGAATGGAATCATTAAAATGGAATCCAGAAAATAATGCAAAACAGAATTTGGTAAAGATAAAACTGTAAAACTCAATTAATTAGACCGGCTTTTTTATTAATAAAATTTAATTTAACCATTAAAACAGAGTATAGAAAAATGAAAATGGAAAAAAAATTAATTTGGGATTTATAGGGCCTTATAATTATATGTGTGTGTATGTATGTATATATATATATATATATATATATATATATATATTTATTTATTTATTTATTTATTTTTAATCTATTTATTTATTTATTTTGTGGTAATAAAAATAGATGTAAGTGAACAATAGCCTTTAAAATTACTTAAAATACATATATAATAGCAATGAGGCAATAATAATTAGTTCAAACAAAGTATCAAAAGCAAGAAATCATATGGTTGCTGAACAACTGTATAAGAATTTTTCATACTCTAATTTTTAGTACGCTTTTCCGAACAAAAATTGTACGTACTGCCTGTAGGGGTCCTCATAGGTCAGGAACAGGCAGCGTTTGGGCAGCTCCTTCAAGAACTTCTCCTGCTGCTCCTCGGAGTCGTCCAGCGAGATGTACAGCAGGACCAGCTGAGCCGATCGCTCCACGTAAAACTCATCCGTGAGCTTCTTGAAGAAGTCTTTGAGCGTTGGTGCAAACTCCTGGCACTTGTCGCACTCGCCGGAGCCGAAGAACAGCATGAGGATGCGGTTCTGGAGCCGCAGGATGATCTCGCGCTCCGTGTCCAGCTCGTCTCTGTCTTTATTGTTCTTCACCAGAACCTTCCCCAGAAACAGGTCCACCATGACAGCTTCTGAAGAGAGAACATGTGCTGATCAGTGCTTGAAAATATTCTTAAACAACAACGTTTACTTATAGAGCACATTTGAACACAATCGAGGTTGACCAAAGTGCTTTACAAAGAATAAAAACACATTGAATAAAATAAAAGGATAAAAAAGTAAACAGACAAACAGGATCAACAGAATACAGCAAGAAAACCAGGATATAAGGAGTGTTATAAGCCAGGGTGAAAATAAAAAATTTTAAAAATCTTAAAATAAGATTTAAAAGTACTAAGAATAAAGATTAAGAACAAAGTTGTAGGGAAAGACAACACTTAATAAAATGGGGAAACAAACAAGTGTGTAATTGCGTAGGCTAATAGTTTCTCCACAAACTAACTGGAGAAAGATAATCTTGGATCCAAACATGAAATTGAAGATGTTGGTCAGAGAGGTCCTGCCCTACATAAACACTCACAGATTGTGAGCTCGACATGAATTGAACTAAACCTCAATTAAAAGAGCTCTCTAAACGTATAAGATTTATAACTATAGACTTGAAAATATGAGATCAATTTCATGATAAATTTTTATGCAGAACTAGGCCAACAGTTTATTTTACTGCAAATGTAAAATAGACACACAAAGTCCAGAAAAGAATTAGGCTAATGCATTGCACAAACATCACTGTGCACATGTGTAGAGCCGCATCTAACAAGCGCATAAAAAACTAATTTATTATAACAGACCTTCAGTGATGGAGTGTCGCTGTCCTCAGAATCGCTGTTGATCAGAACTGAGCCGATCATGAACTGATCATCTTCTGGTTCCGTAGGTTCACGGAGGATACAGGGTTAAACCGACACCAGACAGTCTCACATTGTTCTGTCAGTGTTTATTTACTCTTCAGTCAGAGGTTTGAGGACACGGCGAACAGACCACCTAATCTACATGAACCCACCGTCATAATCCTATTGAGAGACAGAGAGATTAATACTATCACAGTCTTCCGCAGCTGTTTCATCTGATAGATGCTAATATAACTTAAGATAATTACCATAAGCAAAGCATGCAAACACATTGCCAAGATTCAAGCATTTATTTTTGTTTCTCTTTATTCATGAAAATGATCGTTTTGGTCTCTGGAAGGATTATGACCATGTTTGCCAGAGATCCCATAAGCCTTCTTGGCTGAAAATACACCAAGGCCTTAATCCAATAGAGAGAGAGAGAGAAAGAGAGAGACACAGAGGACTGTCTCGTTTCACCGGAGTAAGAATGTGAGCTTTCAGGTTTCTCTCATACAGTGTAGAGTTTAAAGAAATAGTTTGAAAATGAAAATTTGTTGAAAATGTACTCACTCTTAGGCCATCCAAGATGTAGATGAGTTTGAATTTTGGAGAAATGTAGCATTCCATCACTTGCTCAGCAATGGATGCTCTGCAGTGAATGGGTGCCGTCAGAATGAGAGTCCAAACAGCTGATAAAAACATCACAATAATCCACACCACTCCAGTCCATCAGTTAACATCTCGAGAAGACAAAAGCTGCATGTTTGGAAGAAACAAATCCATCATTAAGGTGTTTAAACGTCAAACCGTTGCTTCTTGCAAAAATATGCGCCATCAATCCATCAACTTTCTCCAGTGAAAAAGTAATCTCATGAATCAGGAAAGAAACCTGCACAGATCGAGCACCGTTTACAAACCAAAACGATCCAAAACAAATATGTGACCCTGGACCACAAAACCAGTCTTAAGTCGTTGGGTTATATTTGTAGCAATAGCCAAAAATACATTGTATGGGTCAAAATTATCAATTTTTCTTTTATGGCAAAAATCATTAGGATATTAAGTAAAGATCATGTTCCATGAAGATATTTTGTGAATTTATTACTGTAAATGTATCAAAACTTAATTTTTGATTAGTAATATGTATTGCTAAGAACTTCATTTGGACAACTTTAAAGGCGTTTTTCTCAATATTTAGATTTTTTTGCACCCTCAGATTCCAGATTTTCAAATAGTTGTATCTCAGCCAAATATTGTCCGATCATAACAAACCATACATCAATGGAAAGCTTATTTATTTAGCTTTCAGATGATGTATAAATCTCAATTTCGAAAAATTGACACTTAATTGGTTTTGTCGTCCAGGGTCACATATGTGTGTCGATTTTGATGTGAGAGACAACAGGAGATGGATTTTTTTTTGCTGGAGGAAGCGTTATTGTGGATCATAGACTCATATTCTAGCTGGAAGCAAGTTAAAATGTCTAAATGTCTTTGTTTCTTACCAACAAACTGCTTTTGTCTTCAAGATGTTAACTGATGGACTGGAGTGGTGTGGATTACTGTGATGTTTTTATCAGCTGTTTGGACTCTCATTCTGACGGCACCCATCCACTGAACCAATATATCACAGCAGACGACTCCTAAAATCAGACTGGATCTACGGCATCAGACTTTAAGAAACTTTCTTTATTCTTTGGTATAAAAGGCACATTCAAGATGAAAGAAACAGAAAGGACCGATACATAAAATAAAATAAAAAAATCAATGTTCACTCATCTCATTTCACTAAATAATATAACATCCATTTCTTGAGTTAGCACATTAAGCATCATGTAAACATTAGTTTGCCACACAAGCATTCATTTGTTAGCTTTAAATGGATTTGTTTTAATCAGTTTCTATTCTCCCATACAAATCTCTTAAGGCAACTGAAATAAAAAAAAAAAAAACAGAACATAAAAACAAAAGGTGAAACACTTCTGTGCAGTTCACATCATGGGTAACAGATCCGTCGGCTCTGTGTTTACACTGACATCGAAGACTATGAACAAGCTCAACAAGCAATAAATTAGTCGTCTGCAAGCAAACTATCAGATAAAAACATGCCGATCTGATTCTGACCTTAATCTGGGACGCATAACAACAGCTTTGCGTACAAAGTAAAAGTAAAAAAAGTGAAATAATAAAAGGAATGAAATGTTAATAATCACATCGATTTAACTAAAGCGCAAAGGATCGGCCAGGACTCCTGACAAGCATTAAACTAGACCCATCAGATCAGGTTAAAACTATCAAAAACCAAACCATCTCTATGGAGGTTGTTAACATGAACACGTCAAATCATCTTGATTGTCCTTAAGAATCTTGTTCAAACAAATAAAATCAGGATATTGCATATAACTAGCGTCATATTTACCGTCCCAGATAGAAAGAGAGCAGGTGAAAACTATTGAATCAATGTTAAAATAGTTGATTTGTCAACGTTAATGGCATTGAATTAATATCACTTTTGCACCTGCAATTAATGTTGAAAAAAATGTTGACATTTCAACAAACCACCATTATTGTGATCAGTGTTTGCTTTAGTTGGGCTCTTGACTCTTGCTTTTCATTATCAAGTTAATTCTCTTTCAGTACTTTCAATAGTTTTTCAATATAAACACTTATGCAATAATAAAGAAAGATCTTTTAAAGTTAAGTTGGAATAGACTACTTTTTGTGATGGGCGTCAAGCTGTAATAAAGTTGAGAAATAATATTAAAAACGTAGAAGTTGATCTTTCATTACTGATGCAAATGTTCTGTTTCACAAATGCAAAGACACTGTGGAAAATATACAGAAATATTTAGACATCAACACTCATCATACAAACCTCAACAATGGGGACAATAATCAAACTAATTCAGATAAACAGATCAACTGCAGTGCATGCTGGGAGTAATGAATGAGTTTTGCACTGTTGATACCTAGGATGCATTTCAGCATAACATTTTCTTTTGTTGATTGTCACCATTGTTGAGTTTCATACGCCGATTCATGATGTCTAATTAATTCAGCAATTTAACAAGTATTTTCTGTTCATTTAGCACATAAAAAGCACAAGACACTTGTGAGCCATTATTTAAATAACCTTACAATGACTATAATCACCATCACCTGATTTCAGTGAATCTTCGTTTTCATCGCCTCGACAAATGCGTTTTAGCAGACTGTTACAAGAGACAATGAAAACCTAACGTTAAAGTACAAAGAGTCAAGAGCCCAACTAAAGCAAACGCTGATCACAATAATGGTGGTTTGTTGAAATGTCAACATTTTTTCAACATTAATTGCGGGTGCAAAAGTGATGTTGATTCAATGCTATTAACACTGACAAATCAACTATTTTAACATTGATTCAATGGTTGCTTGCTATCAGGGGTTCCTGCATCCAGTCAAGCATTTCAGGAAAATCAGAGGTGTTCATCTCATCTAAAGTACATCGTAAAGTGAATTTGATCGCTGATGGCACTTCTCCTCGATGACGTGATTGTGCAGGTTTCTGCGAGTGTCTCAGAGCTCGTCGCGGGCCGTGCTGTCCAGCGGAGACTGAAGCACGTCTGAGTTCTGCGCCTCGCTGCTCAGCTCCTCCTGCTCGCGGCTCTTGCGTGATCGTGCTCGGTCCCAGTCGGTGCGGACCGTCTCGTTGTCCCAGACGGTGGAGGTCTCCGTGTCGCTGATGTAGCCCGCGTCGCCTGTGTAGTGCGTGGGGTAAACCAGCAGCGGCTCGGCTGAAAACGCTCGCAGATCCCGCCGATCGAAGTGAGACATGTAGTCCTCGCTGCACAGACAGAGATGGAAACCACTGTAGTTACAGTGTTGATATACAAGATAAACAATAATACAAAACCACACACATAGAACAACAGAACGAATGATAGCGAGACAAATATGATACATATCTACATATCTATCATATAAACACATTCAGTGAAATAACTGTTCCTTAAATGATTATTAATAATAATTAAATTAATCAGCAAAAATAATAATTATTATTATTATAAATGTTATTGTTAATAATATAATAAACTATTATTAACAATAATAATAAATCAACAAAATAATTGTTATTCATAACCATTTATTACATATATTATTATTTCATTTTAAACTAAATATATTATTATTATTATAAAATCTTATATATATATATATATATATATATATATATATATATATATATATATAGATAGATAGTTTTAATGTATAATTATTATTATTATTATCACCATCAACTGATCATTTCTAACAAAATCAATTATTTTTAGTATTTATAATCACATTTTTATTTCTATTATTATCATTAACTTACTAAGAATTAATTGTAAGAATTAATATATTTAAATAATAATAAATATACATATGAAATGTACATGTTCTTATTTCACTGAAAACATTGGATGTTTAGGTTTATGATGTGATTTTTTGTGATTTTATTAGATTGCATGTTGTTTGATGGGTCATATGAGACTTTTTTGCTCATTGCTCTTTGCTCATTTGCACAACAGCAGAGAACAAAATATTTTCATATCTGATCAGAAGGATAAAACAGTAGATTAAGTGATTGAACAAACAATATATGGAACCATAGATAGAAACAGACAAGCTGAACAATAGGGAGTAATGATAAGGCTATATGAGAAGATAACTCTCTCACATGGGATGTTTGTTGTACATGACGGGCAGAAACTCATCCACCGGCAGCATGTTTTTGAGCGGTTCGGCCCGCAGCAGCTTCTGAGCGCCGCGCAGCGAGATCGCGTATCCCAGCGTCCAGTACGAGTAATCCGCCTCCACCAGGTTGTGTATTCTGGGCACAGATTTCTCCGACCGGTCCACCTGCATCCGCTTACGGCCGATATAACTGAGAGACAGAGACAAACAGCTGGAGTCAGGTGTCCAGCAGGGGGCGCTGTACACACACAGACTGCTGTACTCACATCAAATCCCAGTCCAGCCGCTGAGACTCGATCTCATGCATCAGATTCTGCAGGCGACGCTTAAAGAAAATCTCGAAGCGCAGGTCGTCCTCGATCACCAGAGACGTCTGCAGCCCCCGATCTACAATCTAACGCACACACAGAACCGTCATGTGCTGATACACACATACTGAGGAAAGACATTTTCATAATTTAAGATACCATAAAAAAAAATAAAATAAAAAAAAACACTATTTCATCTTATTTAAAACCCACTAAACTCACTGAATGTATGCATGTTTGTATATTTAGAAAAACAAAACAAAAAGAAGTATAAAACAATTTCGTATTATTTTGAAAAATATAGTAAAATATTTATTGTAAACGATTTAATATTTTTTTAAATTCTAGAAAACTATTTTGTAGTATTATAATATTTATATTTAAATATTTTCTTAAAAAAAAACACTATTAAACACTAATAAAATATATTCCAATATTATAAAAAGCACTATTGTTGATTTTTATAAAAATCTACATTAAAACGTATTTGAACTTTTTGTATAATTTTACACTTTTTGTATTATTTTGTTTTAAAAAAAATATAACTATTTTCTTCTATTATTTCTTTCTATTATTATTTTTTATTAATCCGAGTCAATTTACTTGATGAATACGTTCAGCTTCAAGCACTGTCCTCATTTGTATCTGTTTTGTAATCATTTTATAACTTACTCTTAACTAGTCTAGAATAATTTCTTGAAAAACATGTTCACTTAATTCAGAACCACTTGAAGGCTATAGAATAGTTTAAAATTAATTAAATAATATTTACATTAACATTCAACATTTTAAATAAAGAGTGTGGACAAATGCATGATTTGTTCTGTAATATTAGTAAAAACAGTTAATTTAATGAAATGATAGCATCAAGACACCTGCCACTCTCTCTCTCACCTCTGTCCAGATGTTGAAGTGTGACAGGAAGCAGCCCAGCTCTCCTTTAGTGAGCGGCCGGCCGTGATACGGGTCGCTGTATCCGGGCATCATGTGGATCCCCAGCGCCTCGATCTGACTGACGTTCAGCGCCCTGAAACACACACACACACACACACTCGTGTCAGACGGTCTGTGTGCGAGCAGGACAGGTGAGAGACGGCGTTTGTGTGTGTTTGAGACATACTTGCCATCTACAGCCGCGATGATCTTGCACTCGATCTCTTGTTCGTACAGAGTCCTCAGCATGCGCTCTCTGCGGTCCGAACGCCTCTGCAGGTTTATCATAAACACCTGCATGAATATAACCATATTAATATATGACTTTTTAAATTAATATGGAAGCAAATCATATATGTAATATATAAACCTGATGTAATATATAAACTATTTTATTAAGTAATATAAAATTAAATAAATGTAATATATAAATAATATGATAATACAGAATGTCAATAAAAATATATAAAATAAAAACAATTGTATTATTATACTATGATACAAAATAAATACAACACAATAATATAACACAAAATGACTACACTATACCATTTAATAAAATAATGTAATTATATTTTTAAATTAATATGATATAATATAATATAATACTCTTTAAGATAATAATCTTTAAGCATTCCAGTATTTTATACCATTTCATAAAATGATGTAATATGGGATTAAAGTAATATAATACAATATAATATAACAATTATATTTAATACAATATAATTTAACAATTAATATAAAATAAAAATATAGAAATAATATAAAATAAACATACAAAGTAAAACAACAATAAAATTAAAATTAAATTACAAAGCTATTGTAAAATAAAATGCTTTGGATAAAAGCGTCTGCTAAATGACTAATTGTAATATAAATGTAATGTAAAACTAAAACAAAACATTTAATTAAAAATAAAATATTTATTTTTATATAAATGGCTAAATTACTCTATTTTATGTTATACCATTTCATAAAATAACAGTATAAAATATTAAAATAATTCAATATAAAATGATAAAATTTTATTTTAATTCCACTTAATAAAATGATGTAATATGGGATTAAAGTAATATAATACAATATAATATAACAATTATATATAAACACAATATAACAATTAATATAAAATAAAAATACAAAAAAATGCATCAAAAAATTTAAAAATGTATCACAAAGCTATTGTAACAAAACTAAAACAATTTTTTTTTTTAAATAACATTTAAATATAAATGGCTATATTACTTTATTTCATGTTATACTATTTCATAAAATAAAATAATTCAATATAAAATGATAAAATAATAAATATAAAAATATAAAGCATAATAAAAATACAATTAAATATACTGCAATATAAAACAAAACAAAGTGAAATAGTGTTGTAGAAACGTGCCATCCTGACCTCATCAAAGCCCATTTTATCCAGCTGTTTAGGAGGAAGAGAGAGATACACAGACGGCTCTGTTGGAGGATTGCGCACTGCAGACAAAACACAGCGAATGATCAAGAACATCGTTACGCTCTTTAAGCTGAAAAACATGTGACTCGTCATGTGACTCACCCATAACCTCCAGCAGCGAGTGCAGGAAACTGTCCTCCTCGTCCTGCAGGGTATTATGGGAGCGCAGGGGCACGGGGAAGTACCCATAAGTCTCTCTGTTGCAGATGTACATCTGAACCTCTGCGGGAAACGGTGTTAAAAGTCAAGTCAAAGCACTGCACATGATAAGTGAGTGTAATCCTCTCAGCCTGAGACACACCTGCCATGCGTGCGGAGAAAGCGAAGATGATAATGTCGTCGAAGGCCCAGCTGTAGTCGGGATGGGGCGGGAAAAAGGCCAGCTCGCGGGACGCCTCCTTCCTCAGGTCCAGCAGGAAGGTGGAGTGAACCATGGGGACGGCAAAGCAGCCCTTGCGCTCCTGCCGGCGGATCGGCATGTAGGCCGGCGTCCGCTTATAATAACCCTGTAATAACACACGCTCGCTCGTTAACAAGACCGTAAACAAAGATGTCTGTCGACAACCTTTTTCCATGACTACAGCCTCCTTCAGACGGTCAGCCCAAATACGATTTGTTGCATATCTGACTGTAATCCGATCTAGACGACTGACTGTCCACACTGTGTATGTACCATTATCTATGTGTGCTGCGTTAAGCTAACTGAGACTTGTTATAGCACTTGTATATCATGCTCTTTTGTTGATTTTGATTGCTTCCATTGTCCTCATTTGTAAGTCGCTTTGGATAAAATTGTCTGTTAAAAGACTAAATGTAAATGCATCACAACTGTCCAGAAGCACTGTTTCGTTTTACGGAATGTGCGTTGGTTTCTATGGCAATGCCGTTGCGTTTTTATGCCTACGTTAAAAACAACAATAACAGCAATACAGTTTGCAAAACGGGCCTGTTTCATAAAACAAGTTTTCCAGACAAGCCAGGTTCATTTCAGTTAGTCTGACTTATTGTCAGTTGATTTGGTTCAAAATAAGTCATAATAACTGAAATAAGCCTGGCTTGTCTGGAAAACTTGTTTTATGAAACAGGCCCCTGATGTTGTCTTACGACATGACCACATGTTGCCGTCACGCTGGACTATATTTTGTCTTATGAGGCAGTGGGAATGTGCAACTTTATTCTGTGCTGCCGTCTCCGCAGGTTTCAAAACTCAAAAAGGTTATACTGGTATACATTTTCCGCATGACTTGCACTTCGCAACAACAAGCTTGTTTCTGCAAAGACATTCAGCATGCTTTTTACAAAAACTAAGCTAAATCCGATCTGACCGGTCAGACCGAAACGAATTTCCAGGAATGCGATTTAAATAGGATTCCAAACCACATTTGAATGTAGCATGAAACTGATTTGCAACAGTCGGATTTCATGCAGTTTGTTGCTGTTCAGACTATTTAAATTTGATTGGATTTTAATGGGATTTGGGCTGACAGTCTGAACAAGGCTTAAAGGCCTGTTCACAAAGAAAACAATAACGGTAACCATAACGACAGAGATATAGTTTGAAAAGTTGTTGTAAATTTAAATCACAACTATAACGATAACGGCACAGGGCTGCATTTCCCAAAAGCAAAGTAAGCTTAAGTACTTCGTAGACCCATTGAAACCAGTGGAGCTACGATCAACTTAGGCTCACGATGCTTTTGGGAAACGCAGCCCAGAAGAACAATATTAATGGAATCACTTACAGATTTTATTTTTTAGCAGATTAACAATAAAAATACTGACAACCAATCAGAATTCTGCTCAAATGAATGTATAATGAAGGCAGTCTATGTTCCTTCACATGGTTGTTTGCGCCATTTGCTGCGATTAAATCTGTGAGAAAAACTTCTCAGTGACAAACTAATAAACCCAAACATTTGTTGCTTATATGAAAGTGCAATAATTCAGAAACGTAAAAAGAAATTTGTCTAATGACAAACTATTTGAATTTTGTGCGATGAAATTGTGATTATCAGTTGAACCACTAAACCTTGACTAAAATGCCCAGCTGTTTAGTCACTAAAACTTGACTAAGAATAAGGTTGACTAAGTATGATTAAAAACTAATAAGCACATTTGTCACAAGTGTATATGATAAAACAGCTGTCAAATGAAGACTCAGTTAGGATACACGTGTGTTCAGTTCTTGGTTTCACACACCTGAGACGTCATGCCGCACCAGAAGTTTGAGTACGCCGCTCTGGACTCCAGCATCGGAGCCACCATCGTCTTATTCTCCTGCATCAGCTTCCATAAAACATCCCGGTTAGTCAGCAGGTTATCACAGTCCACCATCTGAAAACAGCCACCAGTTTGACAATTTATTATTTATAGCGAATCCACATTTAGTCACATAATTTTAGATCTAAAAAAAATGTGCATCGTTTTAAACCGATCCACGAAAATGTTTCTGACACTCAACTGGAGGTTATTTACAATTAAATGAAAATGTATTATAGCTTAAATATAGAGAGGACTTAACCCTTATAAAGGCTTAATTTCCTGTTTACACTACCGGTATTTGGGGTCAATATGACCCCAAAATTGAAAGAGTAATTGTAAAAAAATTATACATTTTTAATCATACAAATAATATATCATTTTTTTTGTTAACTTCTCATCTATACATTAATGCTGTGTTTTTGGAGATATGAAGTACTTTTGTACCTGTTTACCACAAAAATTCTCAACTACATCATTAGCTTGCATGTGAAATATTAAATTATTATGAATAAATCTCTTAAATGATGATCTAAATTGAATTTAAATCGTTTCTGGATATTGATCTAGGTGTTAGGTATGCAATTCTGCCATCTGGTGGTTAGAAAAAAACTTGTAGAAGTCACAGTTTTTGAAAGAATAGTGTAATGACCATATATATCCAGCAGAGGCCCATAGAGAGCCATTCATTTGTCTGGAAGTGGTCAACTGCTCCTCTCACAACTTTTCTGATATATATTTTGTAAGTATATATTGAAACATTATAAAATACATTACAATACATATTTTTGCCAAAGTTTAGAATTTGTTTTTGTTGTTTGATGTATTTTGAAGAGCCCGCTTTTGCAATAATGCCACATAAATTTGCAGAAATGCCACACAAGTTGTCACTAAAACGTGATTGCAGGTACATATTTATTTCAATCTAAAAAGTAAAATAAAAATCTTTTTTTTTTACATAAATGTAAAGAAAACCAAAAAAAAAAAAAAACCCTAAACTAAGCTAAAAAACAACAACTGCAATAAGCAGATATGAATGGTGGGTATGTGTGTAAGAGAGAGTGTGTGTGTTCGTGTGTGTGTGTGTGCGTGTGTATACATATGTGAGTGAGTATGCTCGTTCCACATTGCATTTGTGCTCTAGTATCCGGCTTTAATTTTTTTGTGTGGACATTTTCAGATTTATGCAGAATTTATTGATTTTATTTGCCAATTTCTATAAAAAATGCTCTTTGTTACAGTCACACGTGTGTGTTTTTGTGTGTGTGTGTGTGCATGTGAGTGAGTATGTATTTTCTACATTGCATTTGTGATCTAGTACCAGGCCTTCATTTCTGTGTAAAAATTTTCAGACTTATGCTGGATTTATTATTATTTTTTGACAAATTAAAAAAAAATATATAGGTTTTTTCGCATTTCCCATTCATTTTCAATTGGGGTCATATTGACCCCAAAGACCTTATTAGGTAAAAAAAAAATTACATACCTTCAGAACAACCGAATCAAGCCCATTTTTTTTTATGTGAATACAGATAGAAAATGTTGAAAAGTAACAAAATCTTATTCCACTGAGATGAAGGGAAACATATTTTTTAACTAAAGAAAAGTCGACTGGGGTCATACTGACCCCAAAGAAAGGATTAGGGTTAAATAGAGCTTTAAATGTAATTTCATCATTACTTCTGTTGTCATTTAAAATATGGTTAAAGCACTGCTGAATGTACTAAAAAACATTAACGGCAAACTAAAATACATTTTAATGTCATTTCTATTGGAACTTTCTTAAATATGTGTGTAAGTACATGTTTGTAGGTTGCAATTAAGTCAATTTAAAATGTATAAACCTGTTTTATTGTACAATTGGATTTTGGCTCCTGAATTAGAAACACACTGTAAAAATGGCTTTTCAAATTCAATGTTTTTAGTAAATTATTGTTGGAAAGCACTTTACGAGAAAATGCTATTTCAGTTGTTCTGCTCCTCTGCAATTATTTGTGAAATTTACAAGCAATTTCTGAGTGAAATCTACACCTACTTTTTCAGTGCAGTTTGAACTCAAGAGATGACAAAGAAAAACTATTTAATTTATGTCAGTTACCAAAGATAAAACTCAACGTGTTTCCCCAGAAAAGATGTTTGACTTTTATACATGGCAGTGGTTTTGATTCCTCAGCGGCGGCTCGAGGGACGGTGTGTTTAATCCTATAATGGCACGGAGTACTTCAACTAAAACACATGCAGAGCAGTTAAACCAGCGTGGAGCCGAATGCTGGACAGCAGGAACAGAGCTGATCACAGAGCTGCAGAAATAAACACACTCAGAAATAACCCTGTAATACTGAACAGAGCAGCTGCTAACTTTAGACGAGCAAACGACGGACGCAGCCCGTGACCCTCTACAGACTGGAGGTGAAGTGTAATTACAGTCAGTCGGGTCACACTGCTGTCACATCATCTGCACATGCAACATTACAGCCGTGGATGATGGTAGATGACTTCAGCGAGGGCTAAAGAGACAAGTCTCAGATTTTAGACGATGTACCATAAAGTAGTCGGCCCACATCTCCCGCGCCGTGTCGAGGGCCGCCTGACGCAGCTTCATCAGGTGCTCATATCGCAGGTTCGTCCAGTGCTTCGGGCCGCTCTCGTCCTCATAGACACTGAGAAACACACAGACAAATAAAAATAAAGAGACAGAAACATTTCAGACACCATCTCAGGTCATTTGAACAATCACACATTGAGGCAAGATTTACTAAACAGGGCAAATTAGCGTTAGAGCGCAATTCCATAAAAGGGATGGGAAAATTCTGCAGGTGATTTATTAACAATGTGCACATTGAAGGACACAGACACAGCAGATAATGGAAATAATCTGGCTGTGTCTGTGTTCTTAACACAGTGATAATGTAATGACCAGCGCAATCTACCAAGAGCAGCGCAAACTACTGCCTGTTTTAAGACATGCTTTTTTTGGGTGTTAAATAATGGCACAAATACCAGTAATTTGACGAGCACAAACATTATTAAATCGAGTTGCATGATTCATTTTAATACGGTCCTCCCATACATATTGCGTCTGGAAGGGAAACTCCTACAAATGCATATTCAATAATGTCTTTTTAGTGCTAATTCTTCACTGCGCGTTTTTAGTAAATCCTGATAGCAGTATTTTAACGTCAAAAAACGGTTTCCGCCATAAATTAGATGTGCATTAAAATGCAATGAATGCATAAAATGCACTACAATTAGCATGTTTTTAGTTTCTCTATTTAAAAACAAAATCAGTTTTGGGCCAAGGCAAGGTTAGCTGGGGTCATAAAATACCATGTGGTGAGATAAAATTAACATGAATGTAGAAACTAATAAAATATACAATTTAAAATATTGAAAAAAATATATTTACCATGTATGTGTTATATGTATATATTATAATTATTATTAATAATGTTTTTAATTTTTTTTTAAATAATAGTTAAGCTCATATTTTTTAGTGTGGAAGGAAAAATATTACTATTAAATAAATTAGCATGCATGTTGAGGTAAATAGAACAAAATTCTGATTTCTGTATTTTCTAACAGAGCAGACAGTGATCTTGTCACAGAAACATGTGTGCAAATGTTACAGTGTTTAAGTTTGTGTTCACACATGAGTTCAGCTTGAGGTTCAGATGTAGTTTAAGGTCAGCCTCACCTGGGCTCCTCCTGAGGTCTCCACTCCACATAATGATAGAAGTTCTGGACGTTTACGAGCCATTCGCGCAGGATTGCTGTGGTGTTGTCTGAATTATGATCTGTGGCCACCCTGAAGACAGAGAGATCATCTGAAAACAGTCCAACATCTGAAACAGACATGTACAAGACGGCCGCTTCTCCAAACATGAATGACAAAATAGAAAGCAAATGACTATAATTAGAGCTTTTTAATTTTCCTCTTTTCCTGAATGTTGAGTTTGCTCTCAGTGCTGTAAAATCACCCCATATTTAACTGTACTACACGACCTTTGGAAAACCAAACTTGTCTTTAGCGTTTGGCTGCAGAAGGACCACATGAGAACCAGAGCCCTTCACAGACAGACATGCAGCTGCTACAAAATGTGTTAGTGAAGAAAATGAGTCAGATTTACTCACACAGTTGCCAGTGTTGGAGAAAGTTACTTTTAAAAGTAATGCATTACAGTATCGCTTTGCTCCATAAAAAGCATGTTACGTATGCATTACTTTCTGTCACCTGGGCTGGGCTTGATTATTTGTTTTTAATAACAAAAATATATTTTTTGGCAATTGTAAAAGCCCTTTCACAACAAAAGTGAAATGAATAAGCCTCAGGCTGAAGGAAGTGCCTCTGCACCTCACTGCCAGTTTCTCTCAACACGGGACAGGAGAGCTTGTCAGTGCATAAATGGGAAAACAAAGCAGCTTGCATTACTTATTTGAAAAATTAACTCAGTTGCAAATTTAAAAGTAATGCATTACTTTACCAGTTACTTGGAAAAGTAATCTGATTACATAACTCGCGTTACTAATAATGTGTTACACCCAACGCTGACAGATGCTGTACAAACGTGTGTGTTCAGGTGAGTTCAGCAGAGGATCCTGGGGAAATCAAGGCAATTTATCACTGAGATCATACAGGCTGTCTGTGGGAGATCGGGGTTTAGCTGTGAACAGACGGTTTCCAGGTGCACAATCACACACACACACACACACACACACACAGAAGCTTCTGAAAGTTCCTCAGGCAAATTCCATTCCTCTTTTTTTTTTTTTCCAGTCTTGATCAGATCTGATGCACCCATCCATCTCCATCAGGACTGTGTTTGATCTACAGGTCTGAATGCTTCCATTATTCACACTTAACTTGCAAAGACAAAACTTACTAGTACTAGCGTTAGGTTAGGTTTAGAGATCTGAAGAAACACTAGAAAGCTTAAAAAACAAATAACTTTTTTGTTAATAATGTGAACTTTTGGTTTGCATCCAAAACGATAATGTATGCAGAACAAACATTACTTTTCTTCGAGTTTCCAACAAAAATCACTTATATTATATTATAAACGATGATATATTTTCAAAACTTTGGTGTCAAAAAATACATTTAAAAGAAATTAATACTTTAATTTGGCAAGGACGCAATAAATTGATTAAAAGTGACAGTAAAGAGACATTTATAATGTCACAAAAGATTTCCGTTTCAAATAGCAAATGTTCTTTATAACTTTCTATTCATCAAAGAATCTTGAAATTAAAATTTTCCACACTACTGATAATAAAAACTTTCACTAATTTGATAGCTGCTAAAAATTCAGCTTTGCATAGCTAAAATAAATTACAAAAAAATGGAAAACAGTTATTTTAAAATACCAATATATTATATTATATGTAAATTGTAATAGCATTGTCATAATATTTCACAATTTGTACTTTTTTATAAAATACATGCAGCCTGGGTGAGCATTAAAAAAAAAAAATCTTTCCGACCCCTAAACTTTGAACAGTAGTGTATATATTATAATTACATATTATTATATATAATTATGGTGATAAAATGGCAATTAAACATCTGTGGGTGTAAAATTATATCTATAATGTGGCTGCTTGACTCATTGAGGGTCATCAAAAGAAAGCGCTCATTCAATAATTAAAGCCATTAAGACACAGGAGAAAAAGGCGCCAAACCGCCACGCTCACATTGGGAGAACCAATCACACGACGACGCCCATCCTACAGTATTACAGTAAAAATGAAAGCTGGAGCAGATGAGAACCCCACCGGAGATGTTTCTGCTCTCATGTGAGTGTGTGAACCGCAGCGCTCCGCCGCTCTAATGCTATGGTTATGTAGCGAGCCTACTTGTTAGCGGTCAGCGCCTCTCATAACTGATTTAAGCACAGTTTGAGTTATTCCTGTAATAACGCTTTAGATTATGTGAATTTGATGTGCGTGTGCTGACGCTCAGATCTGCCAAGATGCTCAAAGACTTTCTTAAATACAGTTCAGTTTCAGTTTGCTAAAGCGCTAGCGAGCGCTGAACCCCGCCCAATGGCTTCTGGGAGTCTCGGACCGCATGTGGTTTTGTTCTGGTCTGTTTGTGGCAGAGACACAAACCCTGGCGGTGTGGTTTCAGTTGTTAACTACACGCTGAGAGTGACGCTTCAGTTCTGAGCGCCGCTGTGACTCTGAACCGAAAGAAACGAGGATGATACAATGTCAAAAATGTTTTACATGCAGCAGCTACACGCCAATCTGTGCAGATGCTATTTTAAACTCGCCCAACAATTAAACATTCACATTAAAGGAAGGGTTCACCCATGATTTCATTCATTTCTTGTCATGTACTCATTTAAGGCCTATTCACATCAAAAACGGTAACTGTATTACCATCCACAACAGCGGACAATAGCATTCGCTGCAGTTTTGTTCTCTGTCAATTTAAAGGTTTGAGAACTTTAAAGTCAGGTGGATTCTGATTGGCTGTTGTTGTTTTTATTGTTCATCAGAACCAAAGTTGTAAATAATCAACTGATAAGCTCTAGTTGCCTCTTTGAATGGTGAATTCCAGGCGTTGTTTGCCTATGTTTTCACTAATACTGCATATTTGGACATCCTACTTAAAACATACTTTTAGTGTGCTGAAAGTCATTTACTGAATGGGGCAAAGAAATGGGACCAGAGTTAGGTAAGTTACTTTAAAAAAGTAATTAATTACTAGATACTAGTTACATCTTCAGTGTAATTAGATTACTTTACTAATTACTCTCTCTAAAAAGTATTGAATTACTCATAATTACTTTCTAAATCCTATCAACATCCAGGGGCGGACTTAACCAACAAGCGAGGTAAGCGGCCGCTTAGGGCCCCGGGGAATCAGGGGGCCCCATCTGATATTGCAGAAACATTTTGCAGCATTGAACAATAACAAATCACAGACATATCTGTCAATTTCTTGAACGCAATGACCAGAAGTGTTTAAGTTAGAATCCACTCACTGCTAAAAATGCTGAGTTTGCCGAGTTCTGCAAGCTTGGGAATCCTCTCATTATAACAAAGTGTAGATGAGATGTAAATAAGAGATTCATTGTGCAGTGAGATCGCAATGAACTGAAGTGAGTGACAGCTTTTAGTGATTATATGAGGGAGCACTCTTCGCTTTTACAATTTATTAAATGGACAAGTGCAAGCATTTTTTTTTTTTTTTTTAATCTTTGTTTTTTAAAACAAATCACTAAGTCCGCCCCTGTCAACATCAATAAGTTGAACTACACAAGAATTGACATAAAACTGCACCTTTAATTCTTTCAAATAAACAATACAAAACTGCATAATTCTCAAACTGATCAAAGTATTTAAAGGGACGTTATATTAACAAAACATACATTTTAACATTAGACATTAAATTGTGGTATTAAATCTACTGTTGTTTATATAGAATTGTTCTAGTATTTAATGCAATTGCATCAGAAGTAACTGTAATTAAATTACAGAAAAATTAAGAGTAATCCCTACTTTACTTTTTCAAGGGGAAAGTAATTAAATTACAGTAAGTAATTGCTTAATAGCCTAATGTATTATGCCCAAAACTGAATGGGACAATGTTCTTAAATAAATTGTGAGAATTTTCAGTTTTGGGTGAAATTTGTCCATATTGCGGTTTGATAGTCCATATATGCATTGTCTTCACTTCAACCAGTAGCCTGTCTGTTGTTTTATCATGTAAAACACTTCCTTTTTGTATCTTTCACTTTGTCTGATATTTTATCAAATGTATTTTTTCATGCTTTTCATAAGTGTCAGAATAGTTTTTGGGACCAACTTTCCCAAAAACGTTGGGGGATGTACACTGTGAATACTAAATATTAAAGTATTTGATGAATGTAACGAAACTGCTCTAAATTAATATGTAGTTCATTTATGTAATTCGTTTATTAAACATGTCTTTCTTAGTTTTATGACATGCATTTGAGGTCATAAAGTCTCTCTCAGAAGGTAAATCTGGCTGTTGCCGCAGGGAAAGCTCATTCATGTGTTGTGTTGTTTTCTCACAAATTCCATCACCGCGCGCACCGCGCTACAGAGACACGTCGACTGAACAGATCAGCATGAGTCGGGGGGGGAAAAAGGGGCAGAGCTGATCGAGGGGCATGAAGGGGGTGTCTGTCTGCCCTGGACACGTCTAAACTCGCTCAGTTCCCCTCCACACACACAGGCCACAGCAGGAACCGACTCAAAACTACCCTCCTCTCGTTTCCAAACAGAGATAAATCACAAATCACATCTCAAAAGATTCGCGTAAGCACAGCTGGTGTTAGTTTAGTTCACTCAACACACAAACGTTTACTTTCATTCGTTTCATTTGTAGAAAGTCTGCAGTCACTGTGTTATGTTAACACGCAACGCATCACTCCAGCTCAGGACGCGCATCTGTCAGACGCGAAATTGCGCATAACATCAATTCTGATAACGCCAAATAGTCCAATCCGCCGGAACTCACCATACAGCCATGCGGTCTTTGGGGTAGTTGAGGCGGTCGATGGCGCCGAGGACGTGCGGCAGAGAGTGCGCCGAGTTGCGGCAGACCAGCGCGAGCAGCACCCGCGGCGCGAGCAGCGCGGACTCCGGGCTCCAGCGCTCCTCCGGGAAATAACCGCGCGCCGGACCGGTCCAGAGCAGCAGCACAAAGACACACAGCAGATGCATGGCTGGAGAACGAGAGAATTTAACAAAAAGCGGAAGATCAGCGAGTAAAGCAGAACGGCGAGACGGATCGCGGAGCGCTGACGCGAACAGTGACCATCGGCGATTTATTGCCAACCGACAGAAATATAGGTCTCTGCGGGAAAGTAATGGGAGTTACCAGATCGGGGCGTTTTTAGACCATGTTACCTGATTGGCTGACGTCATAGGGACGGTAGGTTTAGGGGTGGGGTTAGGACAGGAGGATCATTTTGATTGCATGATTTAGAAACACCCAGCAGTTTGAAAACACCCAAAAACTCAGAAACGCCCACTTTTGAGACCCCAATCTCACAGAAATGGGGAGCGACTGAATGATATTTAAAAGGATGGGCTTCTTACTAAAAACAGAAAGATTGTGGTACAAAAAAGTCAGAAAAATACACTGCTCTCAATCATCTGGTAAATGACAGAGATTATAATATACGGTAATTAAACTTTACAGACTGCAATGTGTTCGCCTTTAATTTCACGGGGACCCCTTTAAGAAAAGCAGCTGCGCTCAGTTGGAATCTGCTAGAAAGTCTGAGGGCGTGGCTAACATACACTTACATACGGGACAATACAAGCGTTCTACAGTATGAGCAGACCAGAATAGAATATGCATTAGAATTGTGAAGAACAATATGTCAGTGGAATAAACGGTGCTTCTGAAACACAAGGCGAACCAGTTCAGTTTTGAAGCCTCGCCGAAGACATCTGCTGGTCACAGTCATGTAGCCTAAATGCAAAGACTCCAAATCAGCTAAACACTTTTTGGTTTATATTTAAGAGCAATACGGAAATGAACAATAATGTAATACAATAAGAAAAAAAAGAAAAAAAGATAACTCCCCTGCTAACACACGACGTAACACTTACGTGACGTATTGGTATTTTGGGGTAATTTCATGATTTACCAATTGACAACGTAATTTACCATCAAATTACCAACTCACAACGTTGTCAGTACGTCCTCCTAACGTCGTGATATTACCAAGCACGTCCCAGATACGTACTCTATTGGTAATATAATTACTTACTGGCAAAGTAACTGCAGTCGCATGCACATAATTGCATGACCATCATTTACACATTCTTTAGATCTACCCCTAATCCTAACTGTCACATAAACCTGTTGACATTTTATTTTTAATGTTATTTAAAATTTTATAAAGTAAAACATAAATAAATAAATAAAAATTCTCTGTGTATATATGTACAAGTTTTTTTTTGTTTTTTTTCTCATGCTTGTGCAGATTTGAATGTGAATCAGAGAGGGTCATCAGCGCCCCCTGTTGTTTGGGTATATTAACGTAGTGATTCTTTCCGACCTTCCTTTTCTTCCAATGAAAGTTTGACAAGTCATTTCCTCATACAAAGGCTGTACTAAACTTAGGAAGTGTTTTGTTTGCAAGTCAGATGTGTTCTCAGAGAAATCTTTATTCAGTCTGTCTCTAAATGGCGCTTGAGGATGAGCTGTCTTGTCCTGTGTGTACTGAACTCTTCAGTGATCCGGTGTTATTGAGCTGTGGACACAGTTTCTGCCGGCAGTGCATTAATAGTCACTGGACCTCCAGCAAATCCAGAAACTGTCCCGTCTGTCGACAGGTGTCACCGCAGGAACCGGTGTCCAACCTGTGCTTGAGAAACACCTGTGAGTCTTACCTGAGAGAGAAAAACAAGAAAGAGCAGAAGGATGGAGAACACGAGTGTCCGATACATGGAGAGAAAATAGAACTGTTCTGTCAAAATGATGAACAGACTATATGTGCAACATGTATGGATTATGAGCACAGATGGCACAAAACACAGCCTTTACAACAGGCTGTAAAACAACGCAAGGTGAGAAAGTGTGTGTGAGTATGTGTGGCATTTTATATACATTTAATTTTGCACCAGCATAAAACAGGGTATTTTTTGTTATCTCTAAAGGGGAAGCTGAAAGTGGCTCTTCGTCCGGCTGAGAATATGTTGTTGTCATTACGGAATGGCGCAGCGAAAGATGCTAAGATCTCTAAATACAATCAGGTGACAATTTCTGTAGACATTCCATAAATTTTGTATTTATTTATTTTTTTCTCCATGGAGTGCAGGGTATATATATATCATTTTTTTTTTTTTTTATAATTTTTTATATATATATATATATATATATATAAAAACATTTTTTTTCGTGATAGTAAAGTTGAGATATGACAGGAAGCTAGATAGGAAGAGGAAGAGGAAGAGGAAGAGGAAGGGGGGGGGGGTAGCCTTGTGAGGCTATTGGCGCCGACATTCCATAAATATTTTACTAATTTTGAAAACATGTCAGAATACAATAAAGAACTAAACCGGTTACACCAGGCAGGAAAACAGGGGAGTGTTGCGAAACTGTGTGTGTGTTAAAATGAGAATTAAATGAAGGTCTCACTGTTCCGTGTGCTTTAAACTTTGTGGATCCAGTACATGGGTGAAGAAAGTCATTTTTCAACCCTATAGTTTCTAGTTTTTCAACAATATGCTTGAATTTTTTTAATAAATGTTATCAAATTAAAAAGAGAATCTACTGTTCAAGATGGCAATTTTGTAATTTAACCAACGTTTCCCAAAAAAAGCAACTAACTTCACAAGTTTTGTCGTTACAAATAGAGTTCAATGGAACTTGCGACCATAGCTAACAATTTTGGGAACGCATCCCAGTTCATCCATTATTGTCATCGTTTACTCTCACATCAGGAGAAAGGTAGCTCATTTTTAACTAGTTGAACTGATCGGAGTTACAAAACTCACATGATCCTTATTTAATTTGTTTTTCTATGTGCTGTTTGATGTCACATTTGAAATGTAACAGTCTCAAGCTCAGCAGACAGAGAGAAGAATCAGAGAGGAGTTTAACAAACTCCAGCAGTTCCTCAAAAAGGAGGAGGAGAGCAGGATAGCGGCTCTAAATGAAGAAGAGAAAGAAAAGAGAGGGAAGATGAAGAGAAAAATAAGCTCGCTCTCAGACAGACTGCGGGAGGTGGAGGAGAAGATGAAGGACGACGATGTCACCTTCCTTCAGGTTGGGATGAAAGCAACTTCACACACTCACACGTTTTGTTATTTTAATAACGAACAGTCACTAATCTAGTTGTGTCAATGTGCATTCCCACAGAATTATAACAGCATTATGAACAGGTATTTTTTTTTTTTCTAGACGAAAATATGAAAAAAACATAAAACATTATTATAATTTAAAAAGTGTATGTGTTTTAGGGCTAAACAGACACTTCCAGATTCAGAACTGAGTCCAGAAGCACTTATCGATGTTCAAAAACATCTGGGCAACTTGAAGTACCAAGTCTGGGAGAAGATGAAGGACATCTGCCCTTACTGTGAGTAGCTACTATGTCATTGTTCTTTACAGTAAGCATTTGCAGCAAGACACTATATGTGAATGGGGAAAAACTGTAGATCTGCTGATTAATGACAGTACAGTAAGACAACTGTTATGTATTACAAGTTCTCAAATGTTATGAAAGTTACGCATTATCTACTTATGCACTGATTTGCATACATTTCCAGAACATAAATCTGAACATTGGATTAAGCCAGGTTCAAAAATCTTGTTTGATTTTGCTGAAATATTACAGTTAAAGGTTTTTACTGAGGGGTTTTTGGATTTCTCTGTTTATCACTTCATAAATCAGAAAATACTGTCAACAGACAGAAAAGACGTGTTTTAGGATTAAATTGTTAAATAAATCAGGTGAATGATATGTGAACAAACCCCTCTCTAAAAATCTTCAGAATATAGATAAAACTGTCAAGTTTGGTGTATGCAAGTGCTACTAAAGAGGGTAAAACGATACGGATTGGAATTTAAATCTACAGGCGCAAATAGATAAAGTGCAATAAAATAAACACTTAAATGTGCATTTTTATTTGTATGTCGTCTTTCCACTAGTCTGAAAGAAGACACATTATGGAATGCAAAATCTCAAAACTGAACAGTGAATGAAAACACATGGGTTTAGCCTTAAGTTGGTTAACAGCTGATATTTTCTTCTAATCTCTCCAGACCCTGTGATCCTGAATCCAAACGCAGCTCCACCAGACGTCTCCATGTCGAATGACCTGACCTCTGTGACCTCATGTGTCCGTCGGCAGGACGAGCCCAACCCGCTTCTTCTGCACAGGAGCCGTATGGTGTTGGGGAGCGTGGGATATGGCAGTGGCGTTCAGATGTGGGACATTGAGGTGGGAAACAGTCGCCACTGGAGCCTTGGAGTGTGTCTTGGATCAGAGGAAAGATCTTTTGTGCAAATGTTGAACCCTGAAAACCCCTGCTGCTGGGGTCTCAGACGTGATGGAGATGTATACAAATTCCTGAACACTACAGCTACGTTCAAGCTGAAAACAAATCCCCAAGTAGTGCGCGTGAAGCTGGGGGATTGTTTTGATAAGAAGGGAGGATGGTGGAGGAATGTGAGCTATTTTGATGCTACACTTAATAGCATTTTTGCCTATTTTCACCTGCCTGCAGGGATGGAGCTCTTTCCATTCGTGATCCCAGAAAAGCGCTCCGGTCCGCTGCGTATTGTTCCTGCTAAAGTTACTGTGACATTTGAGCAGGTTGAAGAGGAGAGATCTTTGCCAGAGAGACATACTGTCTCACCAAAGGTGCGATGGAACGTGTTGTTTCTTGTATTGTTCTTCTTACTTGTGGTGCTGTGTGTTTTTGTAATGTATCATCTGATATACTGAGTAATAAACTGTTTGTAACTCATCATTGTTTTAAACTACTCCGTATCATGGGAACCGACTGTAATAATAGCTACTACAAAGCTTGCGAAAACACATTCGATCGGATTGTTGCATGGACGCTCGTGGTCGAATGCAGTCAAACAGACACTAAAGACCGCCTCTTCTCCGCCTACAGATCAAACATGTAATCAGGCACATGTTGTTGGGAAGCGTGCTAGTCAAAATATGTCATTTCTATAAATAAAATGCTTTATAGTCACTGTTAGGCACATTGATCATAAACACGGTTAAAATGCATCCTACCAGTGGCCTTCCTTCAATGCATTTTTTATCATAGGTAGATATTTCAATACAAGCATTTCAGACAAATGTAATTTATGCAATATCCAACCTTTAACCCACGGGGGAGGAATCAACCCACTATATGTAGCCCAATTCCATAGCCAAAAAAAAAAAAAACCTTGGACTTGGCAACCCTGCATCCAACACGAGCTGCAAGAGTCAGATTTGACTGATCACAGTTCGAGAGTATAAGGAGAGAGATGACGGACAAGACGTATCTTGTAAGACAGGGTAGGCAGCGTTGGTGGAGTGCCACTGTCCTGCAGAGTTTAGCTTCAATCCTGAAAAAAAAAACTCACCTGCCTGTAGCCTTAGTAATCCTGAAGGCCTTGATTAGCTTGTTCAGGTCTGTTTGATTAGGGTTGGAGTGAAACTCTCCAGGACAGCGGCACTCCAGGACCAACGTTACCTACCCCAGGAGGTCCTGGAGGGTCAAGCTAACTGAGGTCTTCAAGATCACTAGAAAGCTACAGGCAGGTGTGTTTGATTAAGGCTGGAGCTAAACTCTGAAGGACAGTGGCCCTCCAGGACCGAAGTTGCCCAGCCCTGCTTTACACAGAGTAGGCGTGATCGCAAAAGTGAAAGTGAACAGCGATTAAAAAGCAATTTAAATACCCTGCATATTGATAACGACTCCCTTATTAGAATGTTTGCGGGAGCTGGCGGTAATGGGCAGAATTTCAGGGGGAGCAGGATTAAAATGGACATCATGACATGGATTTTTATTTATTTATATATATATATATATATATATATATATATATATATATATATATATTAATATGTACCTTAAGGTTTACTTATAATGTTAATAAAGTTTTATTTATTTTTAATTTTTGCACAAAAAGTGGAAAATTATTATTTCAACCCATTGTGAGATCTCTAAAATGGGCTGTTTTTAAAGGGTGGGTCCTTTAAGGCTTGTCAGTATTCGGCCACTGTTAGCAGGCTATCTAGCTACTACAAATAGTACTAGAGTACTACTTAAGTATGAATTTCTAAAATAACCAAAACTCAACAACATAAACAACCCTGAGGGCAGTTTCAAGGACAAAAGTTTGGGAACCACTGATCTAAAAAGCAGCTTAAACCACAAATTATCACCAAACGCTGTATGAAACACTTTAATATACAAGGTTTTTTATTAGACATTGCTCAATTTGATTGGGAAAAAATTACATTAATCCCAGATATTGAAAGTACTTGGAAATATTTTTATGATAATTTCATTCTGATTATTAATAAGCATGCTCCTTTTAAAAATTTAGAGTTAAGTGCCGGGATAATCCGTGGTTTTCAAGTCGCACTGTCTGACCTTATTCATGAGCGGATGCTGCATGGGCTAAGGCCAGACAAACTAACTTAAATCCTGATTGGTTGTATTTTAAACAGCTTCGTAACAAATGTACATTTATGATCAGAAAGGCAAAAGCAGAGTATTTTCTTGATAAAACGGAAAAATCAGCAAATGCGAGTAAGTTCTGGAAAAATATAAAGTTTCTGACTGGTAATAGATCTGTTTCAGGTCTTCCCAATTGCATAACGAAGGATGGTTTTAAAATAATGGATAAATTACAAATGCTCAATTGTTTTAATAGCCACTTTACTGAATCAGGGTCATTGTTTCAGACTAATAATTATACCACTGTAACTTCTGAATTTCTTAATGCAGAGCAGCATCTGTGTACAACAGAGTTCGTTTTAATCATATTACTACTTCTGATGTCTGCTCTGCACTACAAAACTTAGATGTGAATAAATCGTCAGGTCCTGATCTTATTGAACCATTGTTTTTAAAATTAGCGGCTAACATTATTTCACATCCATTGACATATCTGTTCAATCTTTCCCTAACAACTAAGGAAATTCCACAGATTTGGAAGTCTGCTTTTGTTGTTCCTCTGTTGAAAGGGGGTGACCCTACTTTATTAGATAACTATAGACCTATTTCAAGTTATGTATCTTGTCAAAACTTTTGGAAAGTCTTATCAGTAAACAATTGACACAGTATTTACACTCTCATAAACTTTTGTCTATCAACCAATCAGGATTTCGTAAAAAACACAGCACTATTACGGCTGTTTTAAAAGTTTTAAATGATCTTGTGAGGTCCTTAGATGGAAAACACCACTGTGCATGTCTTTTATCGATTTAGCTAAGGCATTTGATACAGTGAACCACAAGATTTTGTTAGATAGGCTCAGAAGTGTTGGTCTATCAGACAATGTAGTCTCATGGTTTAATACTTATTTAAAGGGAAGAACTCAATGTGTGCAAGTGGAAGGTATTAAATCAGACTTATTGGAAGTGGGTACGGGAGTCCCCAAGGATCTGTATTGGGGCCATTACTATTTATTATATATATAAATTGTTTAGACGTTAACATTGATAATGCAAGGTTCCACTTTTATGCAGACGACACTGTCATTTATTGCTCTGCTCCTACAAAACAACAAGCTTTGGGTGACTTACAATCAGTGTTTGATATTATTCAAGCAAGGTTTTTTACTTTAAAGTTGGTCTTAAATGTTGAGAAAACAAAATTTATGTGGTTATCAAACTCTAGAAATTCTTCGGATAGTCCGTCGTTCTCCGAACTTTGCAAGGGAAACTGATCACATTAGTGTCAGAGTATAAGTACCTGGGCATCATAATTGATGATACACTACGTTTTAATACATATATCAATTATTTGCGGTTAAAGTTGAAGAAGCGGCTAGGATTTTATTTCAGAAATAAGTCTTGCTTTTCATTTAATGCAAGGAAGAGGCTTGTGTCTGGAACTTTTTTACCAATTCTTGATTATGGGGATGTGGTGTATCAGAATGCCTCTTCTTATCTTCTTGCCTCTTTGGAAGCTGTGTATCATGGTGCTTTAAGATTTATTACAAATTGTAAATTTTCTACACATCATTGTATACTTTATAATAGAGTTGCCTGGTCTTCACTTGCTGTTCGAAGGAAAATGCATTGGTATTTACTGATTTACAAAGCTATTCTGGGTTTTTGCCATCCTATCTCTGTTGTTTGATTCACCAAAAGTAGTTGTTAATTATTCATTGCGTTCTCAGTCTTTTACAGTCTTCATGTACCTTCAGCACGAACTAATTTAGGTAAAATTGCATTTGAATATGCTGCACCGTCAGACTGGAATTCTCTTCAAATGAAACTCCGGCTAAATCAGTTGGTGTCTCCTTGTAAATTTAAAACACTTTTGCGTGGAATAGAAAATGATTTAATGATTTGCAAATGCTTTTAATGCTGTAATATTTTATTGTTGTGATGTATTGTTCTTTGTTGTATATGTATTTGTATAACTGGGCCGCCTATCTTGGCCAGGACACTCCTGGAAAAGAGATTTTTAATCTCAGTGAGGTTCTCTCCTGGTTAAATAAAATAAAGGCAAATAAATAAAACGCACAACTTCTCTGAGACTCACCTGAGAATGCGATGAGGATCTACGCCACTAGAGGGAGTACTATTTATTCATATGAGTGGAGGTGAAGGAAAACAAGCCCTTTAAACAGGTAACTAGAAACGAAAGTAAACGGGAGGGTAAACAGACGCCATTTCGGTTATTTAAAAGGCTGCATATTTTGTGGTAAGTTCAAAACTTATTTCTAATGTAACCATGTAATCATATAAAAATCTGCTGATATTTGATAATTTGATTTTCTGCACATGGGATTTCAATACCAAAACACTTTATTTCGACGGCTTTATACAGCTCTGACCAAAATGTACGTAACGATTTGGTGCTTTCGTATATTATTTGTGGTGTATTTTGAATTACTCAGAATGCTGGCCAACATAGCCAACACAACATATACATAAATAAATAAATCAATTAATTAATTAATTAAAAAACAGAAAGCTGTTCTGTGAAGTGATTTTTCAAGTGTTGTTTTTGTACATAATAATCAGAAACAATCATTGAACCAGTGGTTGCTCTTTCTGTTGCACAAACACGAGAAAATGAAAAGAGTCATAGTTGTCAACTTGCAAAAGTAATTTCTGCTTTTAACTGATTTGCAAGTGTAATACACAGGGGCGTGTTTCCTTATAGCAGTCGCCATAGTCGGTTGGTCGTTGCCATATGCCTTATCTACCTAGAGCCTAGGCCAGGGGTGTCAAATTCATTTCCTGGAGGGCGGCAGCCCTTCAGAGTTTTGTTCCAACTCTGCTCCAACACATACCATCTAGTTTTCAAATAAGCCTGAATGACTTGATTACCTGGATCAGGTGTGTATAATTAGGGTTGCATCTAAACTCTGCAGGGCTCCGGCACTCCAGGAACTGAGTTTGACACCCCTGGCCTATAGGCGATCGTCCCAGCAGTAAAAGCTGAATAAACCGTAACAAACGAGTAATTAAATGTACATAAATATATATTTTTTAAAAACCTGAACAGCAGCAACCGATGTTTGAACTTAAACATAAGTCAAATTAAAAATTGTAAATGAAGCAATCACACATAAAGACTGACCAGGAACATAGCATAGCTGCTAGTCTAGTTCATTTGGCAGCGTGTTGTTATATTGGACTGAACTGCAGTTGTGCTGTATTAACTTGTAATGCACTGAACTTTTGCTGTATTACCCTAATGTGCTACAATGAACTGTAAGTAAACTTCACTTATCTTCAGCTGTTCTGCAGTTATCCTATAGTAGATTAGGAGCGTCATGCGCTCTGTTATCATTTACTCACCCTCATGGAACATCATTATTTTTTATATCTCTCTATTTGTCACATTTCTTCTTCTCTTTTTTGGGAAGAGGATAATCAATCTCACAACACTCCTTTTACAAATGAGAGTGGGAGGACACTGCCTCCAAAATGAGTCTTCATAACAAGAGAAAAAATGAGAGCACGAAGAGTGATCAATGCATGAGGACTGATCCTCCTGAATCCCATCATGGAACCTCTGACCCCAGGTAAAACACTAGTGTTTTTTTTTTTTTTTTGGCAATTTGCAGATGCTCCAAAGTGACTTACAGTGCATTGTAGAAGCCTCAGGTGAGTGAACATTGTAAATTTGTACCATCACAAAATCATGTTCCTCAACCGCGTTCACTGTTGCTCACTTTTAGAATAATCTTTCCAACCTACCCAAACAGCCAAGTCCCTTGCATTTTTTCCAGAAAAATCTGTTCATCTTTCTGCAAATACTTGACTGAATCCTGTTTATACCCCTCATTTTATATAATTAAAAAAAAACAACCAATCTTTTCTATACTTTTATTCTTATCTATCCTGTACTGTTGAACAATTTTGGAACTCTGTATTACAGCTTTTCATAGTCACTGTCTCACTGTCTCCCACTGTTCACTCAATAATGCAAATTAAGTTATAATTATTATTATTTTTTTATTTAATTTTTTTAACATATTCTTCTTATGCTGCATACCCTTCTTTCTTTTTCAGGCCACAAAATATTTATTATTTAAAAATGTCCCCTGCACGCTTGTCCATATAATGGCAGTGAATAGCAATCAACATCAAGCTTTTAAAAAAGACACAAAAGTATCACAGTATAATCACGAGACCCCATGATTGTATGTATATATATATATATATATATATCAGGGCTCGCAAAATTTCAAAATCCCTGCTAGCCCTTCGGTCAGGTACTCTTCAGATTTTGGTAGCCCAAAAATTAATTTAACTAGCCCAAATTAAAAAAAAAAAAGATATAGAAATATAGAAAATCAGATAGGAGTTTAAATGTCAATCAAAAATATTTTCAATACACAAATATCAACAACTATGAAGGAAGGAATTTTATTTCACTGTGTACAGGGTATCTGCAGAATTAAAAAAAATAAATTTAAGGAAATTTATGACCCATTTTAAGAGCTGCACAAGTAAAATGAACACAGTATGAGCGGGGTTGGACAATGTCTATGATAACATACAGTATTGAGCCATAAAATTACATGGTTTACAGCTCAGATACAGGTTTTCAAAAAATTCTTATACAACAGCATTTCAGGCTATAGACCATTTTTATGAAAAGGGATAAATCAAGCATATAAATTATTATGTTAATATAAAATGTATAAATATTATTAATTGTTTAGATTTTTAGAAGGCACATTAACTTCTTTCTTATTTACAACTCTATGTGTTTGCTGCGTAAAAACATGAGTTGATATTTGCATTGATCTGACCATAAACATCAAGAAAGGCTTATTGGAAATGCAAATTCATTCTCTGCCACAAAGTGGCGCTTTAGGAGCACTGAAATATTGCGGTTTCCCCGGAAACGCTGTACACAAAGCAGCTCCGCGCTCATAAACACTGCTTTATCAGGAATTATAGGTAAAATGAAATTAAAATGCCAATGACACGTTTCTGAGGACAGTCAGTTCCCTTCAGATACATTCACATAAAGACATCCAAGCCGCGTTTTGACTTGAAATGTGCAGCGATCATATTTATTCAATGACATCATTGCCTTTTGAAGTTTAATCCTGCAGTATCGCGACTCTTGTCTTTCCGTCCCCAACTGTAAGACCTCTTGAAATTATAATTAAGACATTTCTTATACCATTTAACGTATTTAAAACGTTTTATGGCCTATACTAACTCACTTTAAGAGTTTTTAAAGACTCGCGTGAGATCTGTATTTAAGGTAGCCCGTTGGACATCACAGTGATAAATTTTGGTATATATATATATATATATATATATATATATATATATATACACTCATTGCCAAAAATATCGGCACCCTTGGTAAATATGATCAAAGAAGGCTTTGAAAATTAATCTGTATTGTTGATCCTTTTGATCTTTTATTTTAAAAATTCACAAAAATCTAACCTTTCATTGGATAATAAGAATTTAAAATGGGGGGAAATATCATTATGAAATAAATGTTTTTCTCAAATACACATTGGACACAATTATTGGCACCCCTAGAAATTCTTATGAGTAAAATATCTCTGAAGTATATTCCCATTCATATTCACAATTTTGAGCACTCCAGGGTGATTATGAACATGAAATTATCCAGCCATGGCTTCCTGTTTCACAGAAATATAAATAGGAGGGAAAACAAAGCCCAAATTCCCTTAATCATCCATTACAATGAGAAAAACCAAAGAATATATTTCTGATGTGCAGCAAAAGATAATTGAGCTTCACAAATTAGTGAAGTGTCTTTAAGAAAAGAGCTAGAGCAGTGAAAATTCCCATTTCCACCATCAGGACAATAATTAAGAATTTCCAATCAAAATAAAATGTTACGAAACTGCCTGGAAGAGGACGTGTGTCTATATCGTCCTAATGCACGGTGAGGAGGAGAGTTTGAGTGGCTAAAGACTCTCCAAGGACCACCGCTGGAGAATTGCAGACAATAGTTGAGTCTCTGGGTCAGAAAACCTTTTAAAAAAAATGGTCAAACAGCACCTACATCACCACATGTTGTTTGGGAGGGTTTCAAGAAAAATTCTCCTAGCTCATCCAAAAACAAACTCCAGCATATTCAGTTATCAGACACGACTGGAACTTCAAATGGGACTGGCTTCTATGGTCAGATGAAACTAAAAAATGAGCTTTTTAGCAGCAAACACTCAAGATGGGTTTGGTGAACACAGGGATAAAAAGTACCCCATGTGTACAATGAAACATACTGCTGTATTTTTGATGTTGTGGGCCTATATTTCTGCTGGAGGTCCTGGACATCTTGTTTAGACATATGACATCATATTATTATCAAATACCAACAGATAAAAAATCAATAAGTGACTGACTCTGTTAGAAATCTTATAATGGGCCATGTTTGGATCTTCCAACCGTACAATAATCCAAACACAAACCTCATAAACAACACAAAAATGGGTCACTGAGCACAAAACCAAGCTTCTGCTATGGCCATTCCAGTCCTCTGGCCTAAACCCTGTAGATAATGAGTGGTGAACTGAAGAAAAGAAGCACCAACATGGAGCTGTGAATCTAAAGTGGTCTGGATGAAGGAATGGTCTCTGATCTCTTGTCAGGTGTTTTCTAACCTCATCAGGCATCATAGGAGAAAATTTAGAGCTGTTAAACTGGCAAATGGAGGTTTCAAAAAGTATTGAATAAAAGGGTGCTGTTAATTGTGGCCAGTGTGTATTAGAGAAAAACATTTATTTCATAATGATATTTCCCTCAATTTTAAATTCTTATTATCCAATGAAAGGTTAGATTGTTGTGAATTTTTTTAATAAAAGATCAAAAGGATCAACAATACAGATTAATTTTCACAGCCTTCTTTGATCATATTTACCAAGGATGCCGATATTTTTGGTTAGTGTTCTGGGGATATATACAATTGGGTTTGATGAAAAGCAAACTAAAACTTAATGTAATATATATTTTTTTAAATCTAAATTTAAGACTGTGCTGTTTTTGTATTTTTTCAGTATCAGCAAGACAAAAACACAGAGATCGAAATCTCCAGGACCCAGTGGTGTGTCTATGAAGAGTAACAAATCCATTCTGCAGCCCCCTGAACTCAGTAACAAACCAGGGACCTCTGACCCTCCGTAAGTTGCCAATTTAATGTAGTGCATCTAACATGAATGATGTGAAATAACACTACATGTAATCCAAACACAGAATATGAAATGTACATCACAAAATCGACTCAAAGAGGGGCATCATATCTCCATTTTCTTTCTTTCTTTTTTAAGGGGAGAAAAACTTGACTTGATCAGATCTAATCAGTCCACTACATCTCACTATCAAACACAAATTAATCAAGACAAGACTAAAATAGTCCTGCAGACATACACACTGGAGACTGGAGACCTGCGGAGAGTCAAAGACAAACACAAAACCAGCATGAAAATCAAGTATGGGAGCTTGTTTGAGGGAATCAAAACAAAGGAGACCCTCCTGAACAAGATCTACACACAACTCTACATTATAGAGGGAGAGAGTAAAGGAGTGAATGAAGAACATGAGGTTTTACAGATGGAGAAAACAGCCAGAACAAAACACTCACAAGACACTCCAATCTACTGCAGTGACATCTTTAAAGCCTCAGCTGAACCAGGATGTGAGGAGAAAGACCAGATCAAGACTGTTCTTACTAAAGGCATCGCTGGAATCGGAAAAACCATCTCCGTGCAGAAGTTCATTCTGGACTGGGCCGAGGGAAAAGCCAATCAGGATGTAGATTTCATGTTTGTGCTTCCATTTCGAGAGCTGAACTTGATCCAAGATCATCAGTACAGTCTTCACAGACTTCTGCTGGACTTTCATCCTGCACTTAAAGATCTTGACTCAAAGATTTATGAGGAGTGTAAAGTTGTGTTCATCTTTGATGGTCTGGATGAAAGCAGAATCACACTGATGTGTTCAGATGATCAGAAAGTTTGTGATGTGACTGGGACTTCATCGGTGGGTGTGTTGATGTCAAACCTCATGAAAGGAGAGCTGCTTCCCTCTGCTCTCATCTGGATCACCTCCAGACCAGCAGCAGCCAATCAGATCCCCTCCGAATACATCAACCGTCTGACAGAAATTCAGGGATTCGCTGAGCCTCAGAAGGAGGAATATTTCAGGAAGAGAATCAGTGACCAGCATCAAGCCAGCAGAATCATCTCACACATCAGAAGAGCAAGAAGCCTCCACATCATGTGCCACATCCCCGTCTTCTGCTGGATCTCATCCACTGTGCTTCAGAAGCTCCTGGAAGAAGATCTGAGTGCAGAAATCCCTCAAACTCTGACTGAAATGTACATCCACTTCCTGCTGATTCAGATCAACATGAGGAACCAGAAGTATGAAGAGAAAGAATCAGAGAAACTCCTGCAGTCCAACAGAGAAGTGATTGTGAAACTTGCTGAAGTGGCTTTCAAACAGCTGATGAAGGGCAATGTGATGTTCTATGAGGAGGACCTGATTGAGAGCGGCCTAGACGTCACTGATGCCTCAGTGTATTCTGGAATTTGCACTGAGATCTTTAAAGAGGAATCTGTGATTCATCAGAGGAAAGTCTACAGCTTCATTCATCTGAGCGTTCAGGAGTTTCTCGCTGCATTTTATGTGTTTTACTTCCGTGTAAGCAGCACTTCAGAAGCATTATTAGATTCACTGCATAATTTGCATAAAAGAGCAGTAGATAAAGCCCTTGAGAGTGAGAATGGACACCTGGATCTGTTCCTGCGTTTCCTGCTGGGCGTCTCACTGGAGTCCAATCAGAGACTCTTACAGGATCTACTGACACACACAGAGAACAGTTCAGAGAGCATCAGGAGAACCACACAGTACATTAAAGAGAAGATCAAAGATGGACAAAGACTCTCCACTGAAAGATCCATCAATCTTTTCCTCTGTCTGCTGGAAGTCAATGATCAGGCTCTGTCTAGAGAGATTCATGAGTTTGTGAAATCAGACAAACACTCAGAGAAGAAACTCTCTCCTGCTCATTGCTCATCAATTGCCTACATGCTTCAGATGTCAGAGGAGCCTCTGGATGAGCTGGATCCCATGAAATTCAACACATCAGATGAGGGGAGAAGAAGACTGATACCAGCTGTGATCAACTGCAAAAAAGCTCTGTGAGTGTTTCATTCTCAAGATTCTAAATAAATAAATAAATAGTATTTGTATTTTTTGGTTCAGTGCTTGGCTGAGACTAACATAACATCATCTTTAATTAAACATTTTCTCCCATAGTTTTGCTGGCTGTAATCACACTGGTCAGTCCTGTAACATTGTGGCATCAGCTCTACAATCCTCAGACTGTGTCCTGAGAGAGCTAGATCTGAGTAACAATGACCTGCAGGATTCAGGGGTGAAGCTGCTCTCTGATGGACTGAAGAGACAAAACTGTCAGCTGGAGATACTGAGGTTTGCAGTTCTATATATTTTCGTTTGCCTAATCTCTAATGGAGCCCATTTATTCTGGCTACTACTTTCAATTTCCTTATTAAGCATTTAGAAAATTACATTAAAATGCTTATAAGGGCTCCAGCTCAGATGTTAACATGTTAGCTGCTCTATCTAACCATTGCTCCAGTAGTAGTAGGCTGGTGTTCATATTGAATCACTTGAAAAAAGATTTACAAAAACATAATGTGACCGGTGATTCCATGATGGAAACTCTGCCGGCAGATCATAAAACAGGAGTTTTAAAAAAGCAGCTGGTAGGCCATGAGTGGTGTCATCTGAACAATCCCAGTTTGGATTGATTAAAGTGCCCCTATTCTGGATTTTTGAAAATTACCTTTCATGCAGTGTGTAACACAGCTCTAAGTGAATGAAAACATCCTGCAAAGTTTTAAATCTGAAAGTGCAACGTGTATAAATTTATTGTCTCTCAAAAGAAAGAGTTGACTCTGAATAATAATTTTTTATAATTTTTATTAATTTTTATTAATAATTTTAAATAATTATTTTTCATTTGAAATATGTTTATTGGCCACTTTGTCACACATAACATACACATATCACTGACAACCAATAGTACTGAAATTGAACTGTGTGTAGTGCAACTGTAGTGAATGTGACTGAATAAAATAAAAAGAAGTGAAGTTGTAGGCCAGGGATGGTCAGCATCAGTCCTGGAGAGCCACAGTCCTGCAGAGTTTTGCTTCAACCTTAATAAAAACTCAACTGCCTGTAGCTTTCAGGTAACCCTTAGACCTTGATTAGCTTGTTCCTTGAATTTGATTAGGGTTGAAGCTTAACTCTGCAGGACTGTGGCTCTTCAGGACCAACATTGGCTGCCCCTGGTGTAGGCAATGAGAGTGGTAACATCCAGCACATTGTACCACAGCACCATGGACCACCTCCATGTTCTCCGCTTACATGAGGTGCACACCATTTTTACTCAATCTATTGGATTGTGTCTGAGTTTCCTCTTCGGAGGACCCATCAGACAAGTCTTTAATGTCATCACAGAGTCTTCTTCATTCAGGACAGCTGGATTTACACCCACAACTCCAGATTAACCCTGTGGCACATAGTCTAGGTCATCGGCATTAGATATTTCAAACTCTGAATCAGGACTAAGAATTGCCTGATCTTGCCCGTCCTGTTCTTTTTGTAGCATCTCTACAAACATTTCAGCCATTAGTCTAGAATGATTGAGACCAGCCATACTAAAACTCTGGATAAAGAAAATCGAAAGCACAAGAATATTTTCAAATGCACATCAAACAGTTGTTCAAGTATATACTTGGTGGAGTGGAGACAGTGATGAAGCCAATCTAAGTAATCCAAGATATGGGGATGGTTAGGAGGCCATGATGATGGTCAGAGGGCAATGGGAAAAATTTGGCCTGGATGCCGAGGGTCACAGCTCTACTTATATACTTATAATATATTGTCACTGTCAGACAGAAACCTTGTTTGTGCAAAGCTGTTACTTTTCAGGAACACTGACAGACATAAAGTGTGACCAATAGCATTGAATTATGATGAAAAATAAAAACAAGGAACTATGGAGATACAAGGTTTTCGCCTGACAGCAATGCTATATACTTGTATATAATAACGTTCTTATTCAGCTTTTATTTTGTTGACCTAGCTAACATTAGCTAACTAGAATAGAGTATGTCAACAACAAGCTAGCTAATAGTATTGGACATGTTTCTCTTTCTCACTAATAATGGATTTCAAGGTCAAGGTAACCTTTCTATGTCTAGTTATCTTTCACAATATATCAAATATTTCCTGTGGTAATAAATTATAAAATAAGACTTACATGCATCAAATATACAAAAGCAGCCATGTTGAGTTGTGAAATGTGGGGAAGGTGAAAAAATTTCTGCAGTAAATATGTTCCTACTTGCAAAAAATTTGCAAATATCAAAGGGTTCTATATGGGTCATTTTTGTGTAAAATTGATGTAGAAATACAAAAACTGTGTTTGTTTATAAAGAAAAAAAAAAAAAAAGTTAATGAATACCTGGAATAATAAATGATAAAATGCATTTATTTCAGAGATTCATCAAAGAAACACTCAGCCATGATTGACATAGCATAGGAAATGAATACGGGTAATTTTAGACCCATGTGTGTAAAATTGATGTTGAAATACAAAAACTGTTTGTTTATAAAGGAAAAAAGGAGAAATATTTCACCTATGAGAAATATTAATTATGTTTCTGTGTGATGAACGTAAATAGTGGTCCTCAATCTCAACAGGTGGGTTGCACGTTAAATGAAGTCAGATATTATTGCACTTTTCACTGTACACGAAGCAGACATACTTAAACATTGAGCAGTTTTAGCTGGGCGATGTTGATAAAAATGATCCACTGTTTGAGATTTAGCTGTTTTTTATATTTATATGTAGCCTATTCTTTATTTTAGGGTCGGTGAATAAGCAAAAACTTAGGATATGATGATAATTCACTGTAGTTCATTAAGACATGGACAAACCCGCAAATGGTTTTATTTTAAAGAACAACTGCAGTGACAAATAAGACAATAATACCAAATAGTCCATCAGCGTGAACTGGGGTTTTATGTGTGGATAATGGGAATAAAAACCTTGCTGAAATAATATATATATATATATCGTATATAGGCCTATTTTAAATGTTTTTGTTTACTAGAACAGCTGTTATTAAATCTGACCTAGTACAGCAAATATTATTATTAATGTGCTTTAGTGTGTATTAAAGCAATAAATGTTAATTTTCTCTGCAACAGTTTTATTTATACTTTTATATAGGCTATATGCACAAATTTTATTACTGGTTTTATGGCTTGAAAGAACCAGGAATCACTGTACTATATTAGGCCTACTGATTTTAGATTTTTAGTAGTTATTATAGTCTTTAATAAATTAAAAAATTATTAATCACAGAGAAGGTCTCTTTTACTCATTAAAAGTGCACACGTATCTATTGCACAGATTTACAGCTCTGAGTGATTTAATATTTGATAGTTATACAGGTCTATATGGGTACAATGATCGAGTGTTAATAACTGAATCTAAATTCATCCTGTACACAGATTATAACACGCACACACAATGAGGGTGTGGATACATAAATAATTCGATTTTTAATATCTGATGTCACGGACACTTATTTACTATGAGAAAGGAACCTTTAAAAACTGTAAGAGAATCAATAGGCTCAAATATTTTATTAAGATATAAACAAGGAAACATTGAGCTTGCCATGAAAACATTTTATTAACACTTTATAACCTACAAGTTTGTGATGCATTGAGCAACGTAGGCTGTAACTCATCTCTTTAAACAACAACAAAAAACGGTTGTGCTTTAAAACGTAAAATCAGCCACTTATGTTTGTGTTTGTCTATCTCTAAAATACAGTAAATTATCATCATTTGCGTATAAAATCCCAATTTAGTGCTTATCTGCGGCCTGCCGATCCTCAAGGAAATATGAATAAAGCGCTATTCAGCCTGAAGAACTGGAGGTGCTGTCATCAAGAGTTTATTTGTAAACAATGACTTCATCTGACTAAAATTACCATGGTTACACTCTAAAAAATGCTGGGTTAAAAAGGGACAAACCCAGTGATTGGGTTGTTTTTACCCAGCGGTAGGATTATTTTGACCCAGCAGTTGGCAGAGGTGTGAAGTCCAGGGGTCAGAAAGTAAAAGTCCTGCCATATGTTTATTCCACCCATGAACTCAGCAGCTGATTTCACCAGAGGAGGAACCAAGTCATTCCTTTCAAGTCACAAACAAGTCTCAAGTCAAATGCCATGTCCTCAGGGAGTTAATAAGATAATTAAGTGACTGAAGAAAGCAACATCACTGAAGAAAAGAGAAACACAAGAACATCCAGGTGGATACTGCATACTGGTGGTGGATGAGGAGATACCCTCTCACTTTGTAAAGCGATTTGAGTGTCTAGAAAAGCGCTATATAAATGCAACAAATTATTATTATTATATGACTTGAGCCACAGCCTTGGATGGAATCAACTGAAGAAAAACATTAAAAAAAAACAACAACATGATGCCACCATAATTGTGGTCAGTGTTTGCTTTAGTTGGGCTCTTTAGACTTTTAGTAACTCAAAATAATTTGCTTCTAAGCAATTGCAATATTGTTTCACTGCAAATAGTTGTGAATTTCTGAATCAAACCTAGAAGTAGCAGGTTAGCTTTTGGCTTCTGAAAATTAAAACTCATCTGAATGAACATCATGAAGTGGTCTTTCTTTGGTTTATTGATGGACATTCGAGCATCATTGAACTGGATAAAAAAAAAGTCCTATTGAACAAATACCACCATAATGCTTCAATATTGAAAATAAGAGAACTTTATAGGCTCAGGCTTTTAGACATGCACACTTATCATATGATCCTCAACAGTGGTGACAATAATTTTTCATACGTGCATGATGGGAGTTTTTACTATGGTGTTACCCAGCATGCATTGCAACATGAAGCATTTTGTTGATATTCATATGCTGGTTCTTGATGTCTGTGTGCGTCTAAGTAATGCAGGTTTTCCAATTTTCATATGCATTACATAGATTTAAATTATTTCACTATAACTATTTGAGCAGCACTTCACTTGCATGCTGTAGTTTCACAGCGTTGATTAAGCAAAACCTGAACATATAAATGAAAAAAGGGAGGAAAAAATTATTTTGATTGTAACCAGGCCAACTCATGATGACTATTTTATCATATGAAAACAGCTAACACCTTCTTACTGCATAGCACTGAACTCTCTGCTTTACAACACCACATGCATTGCTACAGAGAGAAATCTGACAGAAGAAGTCAAGGGTCAAGAGCCCAACTAAAGCAAAAACTGATCTCCATGATGGTGGCATCCTTTTAACCAATAAAACATCAACATCTGATTGTCTGTAATTCTCAATAAAAGCAGGTGTTCATCACTAATGCACAATCAACATTTAATTAGTCACTTAATTATCTCATTAACTTGAACTCTTTGAGGACTTGGGATTTGACTCAAGACTCGTTTGTGACTTGAAAGGAATAGGCGCGTTCGACTTGAAGGAGCGCTGCGCAGAATGATCACTGTGTGACATCAAAGTACCGCGAGAACAATAAGAGAGCAGATGGATCCTGATGCTTTCGAATCACTCTCATGGTACTTTGATGTCATACACTGACCATTCTGCGCAGCACCGCTTCAAGTCGAACGCACCTAATGTCTTGGTTCCTCCTCTGGTGAAATTAGCTGTCTCAGTTCATGGGTGGAATAAACATATGGCAGGACTTTTATTTTCTGGCCCCCGGACTTTCCACCTCTGCCAACTGCTGAGTCAAAACAACCCAACCACTGGGTTTGTCCCTTTTTAACCCAGTGCTGGCTTATATTTAACCCAGCATTTTTTAGAGTGTACTAAACAGATAATAATTAAGATAGGCCTATGATTCTAGAGTTACCACATAATATAACATAATATTTCTGTAATATGGCCAAATCAATTACAAAATCGTACACAAAGGAATGCGCATGCTCTGGTCTACACCAATAAGATTTGCCGTGTTATAAACCAATGGAACCGACACTTGACACCCCGCCCCAATGTGTCACCCTGCCCCGATCGTCCAGATTGCACTCTTGAGTACTTGTTTCTACCTGGCTAACACACATTAATGCCAGGAGTAAATAGGACCTTTGAGTGGCCTTGTTGTCCAAGTTGGTAATATTAATAGGTGAAATTACAGGTACATTAAAATGATTCATTCAAAAACAAAATTGAGTTACAGTAATCACCCTCATGTGGTTCCAAACCTATTTTAAAAATAAGAGAAAACATGAATGAGATTTCTTTCTGCAGGTTGTCAGGCTGTATGGTGACCGAGGAAGGCTGTGGTTATTTGTCTTCAGCTCTGAGTTCAAACCCCTCACACCTGAGAGAGCTGGATCTGAGCTACAATCACCCAGGACCATCAGGAGTCCAGCTGCTCAAACACAGACTGAAGGATCCAAACTATAAACTGCAGATACTCAGGTATGTGGGGCAGCCATAATTTAAGGACCATTCATACCAGGCACAATTACTACTGACCACAGCCATATCACCTGCAGCCCAAGACTGGTTGCCCACTGAAGCTAAGCAGGGCTGAGCCTGGTCAGTGCCTGGATGGGAGACCTTCTGGGAAAACTAGGTTGCTGTTGGAAAAGGTGTTAGTGAGGCCAGCAGGGGGTGCTCACCCTGTAGTCTGTGTGGGTCCTAATGATACTATACTGTCAACAAGCACCGTTCTTCGGATGAGATGTTAAACCGAGGTCCTGACTCTCTGTGGTCATTAAAAAATCTCATGGCACTTCTGGTAAAAGAGCAGGGGTGTAACCACCTACACACAGTAGGTGTGTCCTGGCCAAATTCCCTCCACTGGCCCTTGTCAATCATGGCCCCCCAATAATCCCCATCCACTTGATTGGCTTTATCTCTCGCTCTCTCCTCTCCACCTATAGCTGGTGTGTGGTGAGCGCACTGGTGCCATTGTCCTGTGGCTGCTGTCGCATCATCCAAGTGGATGCTGCACACTGGTGGTGGTTGAGGAGACCCCCACATGATTGTAAAGCGCTTTGGGTGTACAATAAAGCACTATATAAATGCCTCATTCATACTGTAATGATAATGATGATATATTTGAAAAATATTCAAAAGGCCTGTTCACACCAAGAACGATAACTGTTAATTCAAGGATATCTGCGTCCACACCAACCAATGATAACTGTCTTTTTTTAAGATAAAATTCTAAGATTCTAAGTTCTAAGCTAAGATAAAATGTTGAGGGTGTAAAAGCAGAATACAGTCTAAGACAATAATAAAAAAATAAATAAAACTAAGTTTAAAATGTGTAAGCTAGCGCTGTATCTACAGTGTATGTGCACTGGGTTGCTTAAGATTATTTTCACTGGATTCATGAAAGTGAATGTTCCAAATCCTTCTGTCCTTTTTGAGCTATTTGTGTTTAGATGTAGAAGGTTTAATAAATACACAAGTTTTATTTGTTTTCCATCAAACTGGGGTGTAATTTTAAATTAAAATGCATAAATCTAAGATTTGAAACTAAAACTAATGCTAGGACTGTTAAATGTCTAAATCACAATACTCTTTTAACACTTATTAGTGGTCTATCAGGTTCAAATCCATACTTTTAAGCATGGTATTGCTGTATCTATTTTACAAAATGGTGAAACTGTTTCATTGCATCTTAGTTGTCATTCCATTGAACTTTTGTTGTTGTTGTTGTTGTTTTGTCTTAGTTTGGACCACGGAGGATATTTCAGGATCATGCCAGGACTGCGAAAATGTACGTCCTCACACACACACACACACACACACACACCTACACACCTGTGCATATTACATGATGTCATTGATGTTATGATCTCTCTTCTTGTGTTCAGACGCCTGTGATCTCACACTGGATCCAAACACAGCACACACTCAACTCATCCTGTCTGAAGACAACAAAAAAACAATATGTGTAAAAGAGGAGCAGTTGTATCTTGACTGTCCAGAGAGATTTGAGCGCTTTGAGCAGATTCTGTGTGGAGAGAGTCTGACTGGACGCTGTTACTGGGAGGCTGAATGGAGTGGATGGGCTCATATTGCAGTGGCATATAAAGGAATCAGCAGGAAAGGTGGGAGCGACTGTCGGTTTGGACTCAATGAGAAGTCCTGGAATCTTTACTGCTGTGATACGATTTACTCTGTCTGGCACAATAATAACAGGACAAACATTTCTGTCCCTTCATCTTCATCTACTAGAGTAGGAGTGTATCTGGACTGGCCAGTCGGCACTCTTTCCTTCTACAGCGTCTCTGACACACACACACTCACACACTTACACACATTCAACACCACATTCACTGAACCCCTCTATGCTGGATTTAGACTGTATCCCGATTCTTCAGTGTTTCTCTGTCAAATTTAAATTTTCAAAGGAAATGCAGAGACGCATATGCCAGCTAAATTCCACTACAGAGCATATAAATGAAATGGTATTTGTGACTTTTGTAGTTAGGAGAAATAATTGCAATATTAGGATCACAATTACCAAAAATAAAGGACCGATTTAGGGATATGAACTTCAAATGGCAATAAATAAAGTTCTTCAGCACTTCTGAAACAAAGATGCAGTTACCTTTAGCTCCAGGCTTTCACAGACATATTTTCATAGTATCTTTTCAGTATCATTTTACTATGTTTATCATATTGAGAAGTTTTGATTGGCTTTCACAGACCAATTCCCCTTACATTTGAGGTAATATTTTTTAAATTAATTTATTTATCTAGTACTTTATTTAAATTTTACACTACATTTCATAACGTCTGAAAACGTCTGTTTTTTTTCACCTGTAGATTTTAAAGGGTCTGACCGCAGGTCACTGGTATCAGATATCATCTGTCGTTGTCTGTGTTTTAGTTGAGTTACAGAAAGTCAAATTGACATTTTATGTTACTGTTACATTTTTGCTGTATGCACTGTTTACATTTCCTTTTCCCCCATATTCTGGATTATTTATTAATTATTAATTAACCTGACTGCATCTATTTGACTTCATGTGACTACAGCTGTGACAGTAATGTTTAAGTTTCAGATGTTTCAGACCAGGCAAAAATGTTTGTAACAGCTGCACTGTTTAATACTGGGTTACAGGTGGTTTTCTTCAAAATATGTTTGCTGGTAAGGCTTTGAAATATGCAAGTTTCATTTAGTGGATACAAAGATATTAGTTATATTATAATATATACCATTTGGATGTACAGTACACAGTAAAACCCCCAGTGTTAAATCAACACTCCCAGTGTATATATAATCCACACTCAGAGTGTTAAAAAAGTAACACTGAAGCAGTGTTAAAGTTAATGAGATAATTAGTTTAGTAATTGAGTAATGATTGAGCATTATTGAAGAGCACCTGCTGTTAACAAACTGAACCATTGAAAGAAAGGAAACAAGAACAGAAAAAAAGAGACGAGACGAGCAGAAAAACAAGAACTACAACTGACTTCAGCCACAGCCTTAGATGAAATCAACACAAGATAAAAGAAGACATTAAATCTCTCAAGATCTCAGCAGAGGATGATTAAACAACTCCACAAACAGCATCACCAGCTTCACACGTTACTAACCAGACTGACTTTAGATGTTGATGTTTTAGTTTTGTTTGAATTACCATTATCGAGGGCAGTGTTTGCTTTAGTTGGGCTCTTGACCCTTGACTTAAAATATTACAATTCCTTTGGCTGCCATAACTGCGTGTTTGTTTAGATATGTTAGTTATGGTGTTCGGGTATTGATGGTTAGACTTCTATAAAAAAAATCACCAGCATTTAGTGATTTCCATAACTGATCTCATTCAGAGCATTGCCATTGATTGATTAGTTTTTTTTATTTTATTCACATAAAATATAAAAGTTGATCCATCAGTTTTAAGATTAATCTGAAAGGCTTTTAAAAGTAAATTGGCACAAAAAGGTTAAAACTGCATTATCATACAGACATCAAGACTCAGCGTATGAATCTCAACAATGGTGACAATCAACATATTCAGATAAACAGATCCTCTGTGAACATTACTAAACACGCTACTAAAAGTCACAACAAAATAGCAAAACAAAAGGAAATGGTAAGAATAAAAGAAAATACTAAGACAGCTGCATAATTTATTAATGTTGCATTGCATGCTGGGAGTCATGGATTAGTTTTGATTGGTGCTCCCAGAATGCACTGGAACATGGAGCTTTATGTTGATTGTCACCATTGTTGAGATTCATACGCTGAGTCTTGAAGTCTGTTTGATGAAGAAAAGTACACTTTTAATACACAAGTTTCAAAAGTCTTTCAGATTAAACTTGTCTATGTATACAATCTCAAAAACAAAATTAACTAATAAATCTACCAGTGACTATACTCCAAATTAATTCAATTGCTCAAGCCACTGTGCACTGATTACGTCTTTATTAACTCAACCAGCTCATGATCACATTTTTGCTTAGCTTTTTTTAATTTCGCCCCAACTGACATGTCTAAACAAACACACAGTTATGGCAGCCAAAGTAACTGTAAAGTTTTAAGTCCAGGGACAAGAGCCCAACTAAAGCAAACACTGACCTCGATAATGGTAATTCAAACAAAACTAAAACATCAACATCTAAAGTCAGTCTGGTTAGTAACGTGTGAAGCTGGTGATGCTGTTTGTGGAGTTGTTTAATTATTCTCAGCCGAGATCTTGAGAGATTTAATGTCTTCTTTTATCTTCAGTTGATTTCATCTAAGGCTGTGGCTGAAGTCTGTTGTAGTTCTTGTATTTCTGCTCGTCTCGTCTCTTTTTTTCTGTTCTTCTTTCTCTTTCTTTCAGTGATTCAGTTTGTTAACAGCAGGTGTTCTTCATTAATGCTCAATCATCACTCAATTACTACACTAATTATCTCATTAACTTCAACACTGCTTCAGTGTTACTTTTTTAACACTCTGAGTGTGGATTATATATACACTGGGAGTGTTGATTTAACACTGGAGGTTTTACTGTGTATGGTTGAATGTATGTGTTTTTGGTCAGTAGTCAGTGGTGTTGATCATGGAATGGAATCACTAAAGATTATTTAACCTTAAACTTCCTTGTTGTTTTGTTTTTTCCTGATGTCTTGTTGATTTTAATCTTTCTTCATACTGTGTGTGTTCAGTAACCTAAAGCAGTTTAACCCCTTAACTGTCACCCACCGTTTTGAACAGAGACATTATAGTGCACTATCCAAACTTAATTTTTTATAATTCATGAATGAAAATATTTTGTAACATGATTTTAATGTACCATTTACATGGTAACCCAGTCAACACGTGAGATCACGCGATGATCACAGTGACATCACATCATTCTCATACGGTGATACTCACAGTGTGAGTAATATATGAGCTCATTGTGAACTCAGAAAGATGAGCGTGGTTCTTATTTCTGTCAGACATCTACAAAAGTGCTTATTGAGAATTAACAGATTTAGATGATGATGTTTTATTGTTTTGTTTGACGTTACCATCGTGGTGAGTAGTGTTTGCTTTAGTTGGGCTCTTGACCCGTGACTTTATAACATTATATTTTTTTGGTGCTGCTATAACTGTGTTTGTAAAGCACATTTGTTATGGCAAGGAAAACCAAAAAGAGACTGCAACCAGGCGATATTGGTTTGTTAATGGTGATAACAGTGCAAATATCACGTAGATTCGGTATGCAGTCTTTGTGAGGAGTTATTAATCTAAAGTTGTTAATAACAGCTCTGTAATTATTCAGTATAGGACCCAGCAGTGTCATAATCATTTATGAAAGATTTTAAAAGCATGATAAGGTATAAACATTTTGAACTACTGTGTCATTTAAACACAAAGAGAGACATCAAGAATCAGTGTATGAATCTCAACAATGGTGACAATCAAAAGCTTCATGCTGCAATGCATGCTGGGTACCTAGTCTCTGTGCAGTGAGTGCACTTTGACCTCACATTAGTATGAGCACACAGTGAGGGCGCTGTGAGGTTACACTTTTAGCTCACTGTTACCTCACATTGTGACCTCATCACGAGTATCCTGTGAGCTCATGGTGACATCACTGTGAGATCAAATTGTTGACTGGGAATGCAATGTCTGATTTTAAAATGGGTTTCAAAGGATGAATTTTGAAATTTTAAGTTTTCTACTGATAAATAATTTCTTATGATTTCTAATTCGTGATAGAGAAAAAGGCAACTAAGAAGACTTTCTGTGACAAAGGTCAGAATTCATGTCATGATGTAGATTTTTTTCAGGTGCACTCTTGTCATAAACAGAGGTGTCAAATCCAGGGTCAGAAAGTAAAAGTCCTGCCATGTGTTTATTCCACCCATGAACTCAGCAGCTGATTTCACCAGAGGAGGAACCAACTCATTCCTTTCAAGTCACAAGCAAGTTTCGAGTCAAATCCCAAGACCTCAAAGAGTTGAGGTAATTAAGAGATAATTGAGAGACTAATTAAATGATGATTGTGCATTAGTGATGAACACCTGCTGTTACTGTGAATCACAGAGGATCAGATGTTGATGTTTTATTGGTTAAAATGATGCCACCATCATGTAGATCAGTGTTTGCTTTAGTTGGGCTCTTGACCCTTGACTCCTGTGTTAGATCTCTGTAGCAATTCATGTGCTGTTGTAAAGCGGAGAGATCAGTGCTGTGCAGTGAGCAACTGTTAGTTGTAAGCACCTGATGAGGTAATCGTCAGGTGCTTACCTGTTTGCATCCAATATACTGTGTGTATATATATATATATACATACAACATTTTTCATTTTTTTAATTTATGTTCTGCTTTTGAATAAACAACTCTGTGAAACCACAGTACGCAATGAATTTACTGCTGTAGTAGTTATAGAGAAAGAATTTTAAATCTAATGCATTTAAATATTTAAACTCCAGTCCTACTCAGACACACACAGACATCAAGAACCAGCGTATGAATCTCAACAATGGTGACAATCAACAAAATGCTTCATGCTGCAATGCATGCTGGGTAATACCACAGTATGAATAATTATTGTCACCACTGTTGAGGATCGTATGATAAGTGTTCATGTCTAAAAGCCTGAGCAATATAATTCTTAATTTTTTCCCATATTTAATATCACGATGCAATTTGTTTAATAGTAAATTCCTGCAGTTTTGTAACAGCTGAACGTCAGTAAATAAACCAAAGAGAGACACCTTCATGATGTTCATTCAAGTGACATAAAAGCCAAAAGTGTAAGCTCATCTGCTTCCTCAAGCTTTTAATTCAACAATGTGCAAATGTTTGTTGTGAAGCAATATTGCAATTGCTTAAAAGCAATCCATTCTCAGTTACTAAAAGGGTCAAGAGCCCAACTAAAGCAAACACTGATCTCCATGATGGTGGCATCATTTTAACCAATAAAACATCAACATCTGATCCTCTGTAATTCTCAATAACAGCAGGTGTTCATCACTAATGCACAATCAACATTTAATTAGTCTCTCAATTATCTCTTAATTACCTCAACTCGTTGAGATCTTGGGATTTGACTCGAAACTTGCTTGTGACTTGAAAGGAATGAGTTGGTTCCTCCTCTGGTGAAATCAGCTGCTGAGTTCATGGGTGGAATAAACACATGGCAGGACTTTTACTTTATGACCCTGGATTTGACACCTCTGGTCATAAATTAATCTATTACTTTTCCTACATAATTTTTTAACAGAAAAAGTGGTAAAATACCTATTTAGGAGTCTTAGACCTTTCCAACGATATATAGTTTGTCATGATTAGATTAGGATTTAATTGTAAAATAGTGAAGTAAAGCTAGGCGTCCCACAGGGTGGACGGTGACAGTTAAGAGGTTAAAGCACAGCTGCTCTGAGAATGTAATGCTAATCTGTACCACTAGGCAGTATGATTGTAATACTACACGTGTAAACAAAACTCACCTTAACAACATTGTAAAACTACACTGTAAAATAACTGGCAGCTGTGGTTCCAGTAGTGTGCTGTTAATTTTCAGCTCTCATTTTTTTTACAGTATGTTACCGTTATTACCATGTGGTAACTCATTTCATTTGGGAAATCGATTGCTTCAAACCAAATTTGAGTCCACTGTGGCTTTGATCTCGTTGTGAAGCCAAACACCCAGGAACCCTTACAATGCAAATGTCATGCCGCAAGACAATAAACTCTCTAATCAGACAAGAAGATCTGAGAGAAAGACCATTTGGTCCACTCACCCATCCTTCCCCCCTGGACTCATGGTACTGGTCACTGAAAGAACTCCAGTTGTTACTCTTACATAAATATTTACTATATCTTAAGAATTAATGATCTTAACCCTTTCATGTTTGGTATCATTTTAAAGGTCTCGGTGCAATGGGTAAACAGGTCTCAATTTCACAGCAGTCACTTATATTATGGGAAATATTGGAAACTTAAGTTAACTCTGTGCTTCTGTTGTGGGCGGTCTCCTTTCAAAACCTGATAAACATTGCTCTACAGGTGTGACCATTTGGGGCACGAGAACAGCTCCTAGAGAGGCTTCTCATCCCCCATACACAGATCTAATCTGTTTTGGGGCAGAGAATAAATGTTTATGGGCCTTTTGTTCCGGTAGTATTTAAGGGAAAGTTGCAAAAAAGTCGGGGCGATTCTGTAGTTAGAATGAGCCCATAGTGTGATGTGTCTCTACACTCCATACTATGTATTTTCTAAGGTCTGGTATGCATCATTTACTCTTAGATTAATCTTTGAGAATTTGATGTTCTGTATTGAGATGATTTGATATTTTTGAATTTGTTATATAATTGGCGTGATACAATTTTACCTGACCAATAATAAATTGTTATATTTCACTTATTCTGATCTCTTCTGAAATCATTTTTTCCAGTAGATTAGAGTTGTAGTCTAGTGTTTCCACAAATCTGCGTCCAGGACAGATCATACTGAAGTACCAATGAATGAAGCGGGGGCTCGTCATTAGGGATCTTCTGATTTCTGTTTGTCACTGACTTAACAAGTTACAGTTTTCGTGATTATAGAAAAAATACACTTTTTATTATGTGCTAGCAGGGTGCAGCTTATTTAAAGGTATTATAGTCACCCTGTATCCTCTGAGTAAGATCAACTGGCGAGTTTGTGCCGTGCGTTCGCAGTTGGCCAGTGAATTGCTAAGCGATGCTAGGTCGCTAATGAACGAATAATTGAAAGTATGAGATTTTCTGAATAATCAAATATCTAAGTTAATGTACAATCGATATCTGTGATCAGTTTAATTATAAATATTGTCTAAATTTAATGATCACTTGAAATTGGAGTCAGATCAAGCATGGAGTTAGACTAAAATTGACTTGATAAATTCAGAAGGGCAAGTAAAAGACCGAATACGCGTTCAACCTTCGACCAGGCCGCTGGATTCCGTTGTTTGGGCTAGCGGGTGGAGTCTTACAGATGTATGTGTGTGAGAAAATATCATATCCCAGTCAACAATTTGATCTCACAGCGATGTCACCATGAGCTCACAGGATACTTGTGATGAGGTCACAATGTGAGGTAACAGTGAGCTAAAAGTGTAACCTCACAGCGCCCTCACTGTGTGCTCATACTAATGTGAGGTCAAAGTGCACTCACTGCACAGAGACTAGGTACCCAGCATGCATTGCAGCATGAAGCTTTTGATTGTCACCATTGTTGAGATTTATACACCGATTCTTGATGTCTCTCTTTGTGTTTAAATGACATAGTAGTTCAAAATGTTTGTGTCTTCTCATGCTTTTAAAATCCTTAATAAACAGTTATGACACTGCTGGGGCCTATGCTGTATAATCACAGAGCTATTATTAAAAGCTTTAGATTAATAGCTCCTCACAAAGACTGCATACTGAATCTAGGTGATGGTTGCGCTGTTATCATCAGTAACAAACCAATATCACCTGGTTGCAGTCTCTTTTTTGGTTTTCCTTGCTATAACAAATGTGCTTATCAAACACAGTTACAGCAGCCCCAAAAAACATAATGTTATAAAGTCAAGGGTCAAGAGCCCAACTAAAGCAAACACTACTCACATTGATGGTAACATCAAATGAAACAATAAAACATCATCATCTAAATGTTAATTCTCAATTAGCGCTTTTGTAGATGTCTAACAGAAATAAGAACCCCGCTCATCTTTTTGAGTTCACAATGAGCTCATATATTACTCACACTGTGAGGATCACCGTATGAGAATGGTGTGATATCACTGTGATCATCGCGTGATCTCACAGTGGATGATAAGAGCTCATATTCTCTGTTTTTATTTAAGCTCCATTAGATGAGGCATGTTCGTAACATTTTCTTGCCGTTTACTGTTGATGTCAGTAACTATTTTTTTTAGCAGAAGGAACTTACTTCAAAAAAGCAAAATTTCAATACATACGTTTTGGTTTTAATATTGTTTATTGTGCAGTAACCGTTTTATAAAACAATAAGGTACTCGAGGCCATGTTGTATCGTGAATAAATCACGGCTGAAGGGGTTACAGGCACTTAGAATATAAGCCAGAATTAGGCCCTAGTTCAATTAGGACATTTGAGTATTATATATACAGTGAGGAAAATAAGTATTTGAACACCCTGCTATTTTGCAAGTTCTCCCACTTAGAAATCATGGAGGGGTCTGAAATTGTCATCGTAGGTGCATGTCCACTGTGAGAGACATAATCTAAAAAAAAAAATCCAGAAATCACAATGTATGATTTTTTAACTATTTATTTGTATGATACAGCTGCAAATAAGTATTTGAACACCTGAGAAAATCAATGTTAATATTTGGTACAGTAGCCTTTGTTTGCAATTACAGAGGTCAAACGTTTCCTGTAGTTTTTCACCAGGTTTGCACACACTGCAGGAGGGTATTTGGCCCATTCCTCCACGCAGATCTTCTCTAGATCAGTCAGGTTTCTGGCCTGTCGCTGAGAAACACGGAGTTTGAGCTCCCTCCAAAGATTCTCTATTGGGTTTAGGTCTGGAGACTGGCTAGGCCACGCCAGAACCTTGATATGCTTCTTACAGAGCCACTCCTTGGTTATCCTGGCTGTGTGCTTCGGGTCATTGTCATGTTGGAAGACCCAGCCTCGACCCATCTTCAATGCTCTAACTGAGGGAAGGAGATTGTTCCCCAAAATCTCGCAATACATGGCCCCGGTCATCCTCTCCTTAATACAGTGCAGTCGCCCTGTCCCATGTGCAGAAAAACACCCCAAAGCATGATGCTACCACCCCATGCTTCACAGTAGGGATGGTGTTCTTGGGATGGTACTCATCATTCTTCTTCCTCCAAACACGTTTAGTGGAATTATGACCAAAAAGTTATATTTTGGTCTCATCTGACCACATGACTTTCTCCCATGACTCCTCTGGATCATCCAAATGGTCATTGGCAAACTTAAGTCAGGCCTGGACATGTGCTGGTTTAAGCAGGGGAACCTTCCGTGCCATGCATGATTTCAAACCATGACGTCTTAGTGTATTACCAACAGTAACCTTGGAAACGGTGGTCCCAGCTCTTTTCAGGTCATTGACCAGCTCCTCCCGTGTAGTTCTGGGCTGATTTCTCACCTTTCTTAGGATCATTGAGACCCCACGAGGTGAGATCTTGCATGGAGCCCCAGTCCGAGGGAGATTGACAGTCATGTTTAGCTTCTTCCATTTTCTAATGATTGCTCCAACAGTGGACCTTTTTTCACCAAGCTGCTTGGCAATTTCCCCGTAGCCCTTTCCAGCCTTGTGGAGGTGTACAATTTTGTCTCTAGTGTCTTTGGACAGCTCTTTGGTCTTGGCCATGTTAGTAGTTGGATTCTTACTGATTGTATGGGGTGGACAGGTGTCTTTATGCAGCTAACGACCTCAAACAAGTGCATCTAATTTAGGATAATAAATGGAGTGGAGGTGGACATTTTAAAGGCAGACTAACAGGTCTTTGAGGGTCAGAATTCTAGCTGATAGACAGGTGTTCAAATACTTATTTGCAGCTGTATCATACAAATAAATAGTTAAAAAAATCATACATTGTGATTTCTGGATTTTTTTTTTTAGATTATGTCTCTCACAGTGGACATGCACCTACGATGACAATTTCAGACCCCTCCATGATTTCTAAGTGGGAGAACTTGCAAAATAGCAGGGTGTTCAAATACTTATTTTCCTCACTGTATATATATACATTGTCAGTCCTCTGTCGTGTGTGTCATGTGTTCCCACCTCTTGTTTCCATATTTGGTTTTGTTCCTGTCCTTGTTAAGTGTGAATATTAGTTAAGTCTTGTCCAGCCGTGTTTTAGTAATTATCTGTGATTGTCATGTGTATTTAGTTTCTGCCTATTTAGTTAGTTTTCGGCTGGTCTACTTGTTATTCCCCGGTGTTCCTGTCTGTCTCAACCTTGCCTTGTCTTGCCCTGATGTCATCATTAAAGACTATTATTTTGAAGTTTATCCTCGTCTGCATGTTCCTCATTCCTCCCTGTTGTGTGCACCGTGACACACACACACACACACACACACACATATATATATATATATATATTAGTGCTGGGCCACGATTAAATATTTTAATCGCGATTAATCGCATGATTTTCTGCGATTAATCGCAATTAATCGCAGCATGCCAAAATTCAATAATGAAATCAAAAGTAGTGTATTGCATAATTTTATTCTTTCAAAGTACTGCTGTATGAACAAAAGTTCGTACTGGCATTTGTTAGCTTGTCTTTCTTTTGTTTATCTATAGTTCTCCCACATGCTGCATCCAATGTAGTCTGCCGAAGCCTTCCTCCACTGTTTGTTTGGGTGGGTGATTTGCTGGCATCAACGGTGTGCATTGCATTTAAGTGATACTTCAGACTCGAAGTACTCCGATGATAAGACAATTCAGCTTTGCAGTGGTTACAAATAGCTTTAGTTCTATCAACTCCACCGTGTGGAAGAGGTTTAAAATAAAAATGTCCATTTAAGATTTCGGTAGCTTTTTCCATTTTTCTGTCCGCACCAGATATTTTCTGTTTCACGCTGTAGCTCTCTTAGGCACACAACAAATGCTTTCATTGGTTGAGACGCGTGATGACGCTCATCCCAAGCAGCCAGTAGCCTACTGATAAACATCCCACCCCTCCTGTGACCCATGGTTTGTGTTGTATTCGGTTGTATTATTACAGTCTATCTATGTGTATTCAAACGCAGTGAGCAACGGACTTTCAAAATAAAAAGTACGTTAACGCGCGATAAACTAATTGTCGGCGTTAATTAATTAATGCGTTAACGCGATAAAAACGTGTTAACTTGCCCAGCCCTAATATATATATACACAGTATCTCAGAAGTGAGTACACCCCTCACATTTTTGTAAATATTTTATTATATCTTTTCATGTGACAACACTGAAGAAATGACACTTTGCTACAATGTAAAGTAGTGAGTGTACAGCTTGTATAACAGTGTAAATTTGCTGTCCCCTCAAAATAACTCAACACACAGCCATTAATGTCTAAACCGCTGGCCACAAAAGTGAGTACACCCCTAAGTGAAAATGTCCAAATTGGGCCCAAAGTGTGAGTATTTTGTGTGGCCACCATTATTTCCCAGCACTGCCTTAACCCTCTTTGGCATGGAGTTCACCAGAGCTTCACAGGTTGCCACTGGAGTCCTCTTCCACTCCTCCATGATGACATCACGGAACTGGTGGATGTTAGAGACCTTGCACTCCTCCGCCTTCCGTTTGAGGATGCCCAACAGATGCTCAATAGGGTTTAGGTTTGGAGACATGCTTGGCCAGAACCATCACCTTTACCCTCAGCTTCTTTAGCAAGGCAGTGGTCGTTATCATGTTGGGATACTGCCCTGCGGTCCAGTCCCCAAAGGGAGGGGATCATGCTCTGCTTCAGTATGTCATATATATATATATATATATATATATATATATATATATATATATATATATGTGTGTGTGTGTGTGTGTATATATATATATATACGTATTAGGGGTGGCACGGTACACAGATGTCAAGGTTCGGTACATACCTTGGTTCGGGGGTCACGGTTCGATACGATTTCGGTACAACAGGAAAAAAAAAAAGAAATCTACTATGTTCAGTTTCTTTTAATTTATTTTGAACAGACAGTAATGCAAATTACAGTTTTTTACATGTTAGGCTATATAAAATCTGTTTTGTTTTCATTGTGAGTGTACACAAATAAAAGCAGACCTTTATACAGCGATTATTAATAAGACAATAACTGTTTATATTTGATTCTGCTGGTATAAGGAAACAGTTGAAGTGATCGCGCCGGAGCGTACACACACACACACACACACACACACACACACACAAAACACAGTTCCAGCATTGGTAACTTGACAGCGCAGTTGGTACTTTATCAAAATAAAATACAGTGAGCCAAACATCAGCACGCGCGTCTTAAGCATTCAGATATGTTACATCGCAAATATTTAAATATTATGGAATATTAGATTAGATTAGATTAGATTCAACTTTATTGTCATTACACAAGTACAGGTACAGGGCAACGAAATGCAGTTTAGGTCTAACCAGAAGTGCAATAGCAGCAAGTGCAGTATATACAATGGTTGAATAAGTGCAGGACAAGGATATGTACTGAATATATGTATAAATATATATAGAAAGATGGTTATTAATATAAACAGAATTTACAGGTGAATATGTATAGTGAATAAATATACAGAATTTACAGGTGAATATGTATAGTGAATAAATATACAGATGGCTATTACTATAAACAGAATTTACAGGTGATATGTACTATCAATATACAGATGACTATTACTATAAACAAGGTGTAAAAGTGCAGTGGAAGTGATTGCATATTACAATTAGACATACGGTGCAAAATGTTAATGTAAACATTGATAATGTAAACAACAGTCGGCAGTGCAAATGAGCATAGTCCAATTTAGGTATGGTAGTGCAAGATACAAAAGTAAACAGTTGTTACTGTAATAAAAATTTACATTCAGTAGTGCAAATAAGGCAGATGTGAGGTAGGAGAGAAGAGTTAATAATATATGAGGAAGTGGATCAACGGGGGTTAGAGTTCAGTAAAGAGACAGCTCTGGGGAAGAAACTGTTCTTTAGTCTGCTGGTCCTGGTCCGGAGGCACCTGAAACGCCTACTGGAGGGCAGGAGAGAAAACAGTCTGTGGGCTGGGTGAGAGGAGTCCTTAAGGATGCTGCGAGCTCGATGCAGACAGCGTTTCCTCTGGATGTGTTCGATGGCAGGTAGTGGAGTCCCTGTGATGCGCTCGGCAGTTTTCACCACCCGCTGCAGTGCCTTGTGCTCCGCAACAGAGCAGCTCCCATACCATACTGTGACACAGTTGGTCAGGATGCTTTCTATTGTGCAGCGATAGAAGTTCACCAGGATAGCAGAGGAGAGCTGATTCTTCCTCAGTGTCCTCAGAAAGAAGAGGCGCTGGTGAGCCTTCTTGACCAGGCTGGAGGTGTTGGTTTTCCACAACATGTCCGCTGAGATGTGGATCCCCAGGAACTTGAAACTGGAGACACGCTCAACAGCCATTCCATTGATGTGGATGGTGTCGTGTGTGCCTCTTGACTCCTTCCTGAAGTCCACGATGAGCTCCTTCGTTTTGGTGGTGTTGAGGAGCAGGTTATTTTCAGTGCACCATGTGGCCAGGTGCTGGATCTCCTCCCTATAGGCAGTCTCATCGTTGTTACTGATGAGGCCAATCACCGTGGTGTCGTCTGCAAACTTGACGATGGAATAAGATCCATACACAGGCTTGCAGTCGGAGGTGAAGAGGGAGTAGAGAAACGGGCTTAGCACACAGCCCTGTGGTACACCAGTGTTAAGTGTGATGGATGTGGAGCAGGTGAATCCTGATCGAACATTCTGAGGTCTGTTGGTCAGGAAGTCCAAAATCCAGTTACACATTGAGGTATTGATGCCCAGGTCTCCAAGTTTGGCTATTAACTTGGTTGGGATGACAGTGTTGAATGCTGAGCTGAAGTCAACAAACAGCATACGTGCATAAGTGTTCTTATTGTCCAGGTGAGTGAGCACAGAGTGCAGTGCCATGGAAACTGCGTCCTCTGTGTTCCTATTGCTACGGTAGGCAAACTGGTGTGAGTCCAATGTGGATGGTAGAGAGTCTTTTAGGTGTTCCAGGACCAGCCGCTCAAAGCACTTCATGATGATGGGTGTAAGTGCTACAGGGCGGTAGTCATTAGGGCACCTCGGACTAGAGTGTTTTGGCACTGGCACAATGGAAGTGCATTTAAAGCATGTTGGTACGGCTGCTTGGGCAAGAGACAGGTTGAAAATGTCTGTAAAACCCCAGCGAGCTGCTCCGCACATGCCCTGAGAACACGACCAGGGATGTTGTCTGGTCCAGCAGCCTTGTGCGCTGATCCGGCTCAGTGCCTTGCAGACATCTGTGGAGGAGAGTATGATTGGTGGGTGGTCAGCTGAGGGATTGAGCTTGGTGGCAGTTTCTCTGTTGTCTCTTTCAAAGCGAGCATAAAAGTAATTTAGCTTGTTCAGGAAGTTGACATCAGTGGCTGCGGGGGTGGGTTTGTAGTCACTGATGGCCTGAATGCCCTGCCACATGCGTCGAGGGTCAGAGTTGGAAAAGTGTCCCTCTATCTTTAGCTTGTAGCAGTGCTTGGCCTTTTTGATGCCCCTCTTCAGGTTTGCTCTGAATGTGCTGTAGGCTTGTGCATCTCCTGATCTGAAGGCAGTGTTGCGTGACTTCAACAGGAGTCGCACTTCCTTGTTCATCCAAGGCTTCTGATTTGGATATGTGGTGATCTGTTTCTGGGTTGTAACACTGTCAATGGTGATATTGATATGATCCAATACAGAGGAGGTGTAAGAGTCAATGTCTGTGTGAGCGCCACTGGTGGCTTGAGAAGCAAACATACTCCAGTCTGTGTGTAGAAACCTTTCCTGGAGTGTGGAATCTGCCCCGCAGGCCACACCTTGATGGTCTTCACTGATGGCTTCACACGGTTGATGAGGGGTGCATATTTGGGGTGAGGAACAAAGAAAGGTGATCTGACTGTCCCAGGTGGGGAGGGTGTCGCAACGTAGCTCCAGCCATGTTTGTGTAAACATGGTCTAAGGTTTTGTTTCCTCTGGTGTGACAGGAAACATGCTGGTGAAACTTGGGTAGCACTGACATTAAGTTTGAGTGATTAAAGTCACCTGCAACAATAAAAGCCGCTTCGGGTGATCAGTCTGTTGTTTACTGATGGCTGCGTAAAGTTCTTTCATAGCAAGCTTGGCATCAGCATCCGGGGAATATAGGCTGCGGTTATAATGGTGGAAGTGAACTCCGCGGTAGATAAACGGTCTACATTTAACCATGAGAAACTCAAGGTTAGCTGAACAATGACTCCCAACAATAGCAGAGTTTGTGCACCAAGCTTTGTTAATGTAAATGCACAATCCACCACCTCTGGTCTTACCGAGCCATCTAATGTTCTATCCGCCCGGTGTGTGGCGTCCGCTAGCTCAATAGCGGTGTCCGGTATTCCGCTGTTTAACCAGGTTTCCGTGAAGATTAGGACGTTACAGTTCAAAAGTTTCTTGCTGTGTGTGATGCTGAGTCGAATCTCCTCCATTTTGTTCACTAGCGACCGTACATTGGCAAGGAAAATGCTGGGTAAAGAGAGCCGGTGTGGTGTTAGCCTTAGCTTAGCTCTTAGTCCTCCGCTTCCCCGCCTTTGTTTACGATCTCGGCGCCGCCTGCGAGCACTTCCGCCCGGCCGGGTAGAGTGCATAGCCTCGGGTGTCCTAGCGATCTCAGGAAGGAGTCGAAGATTGTCCATAAAAGTGTCGGAAATTCGCAAACCGATATCCAAAAGCTCACAACGGTGTACGATGTAAAGTCACAACTGTTCTGCACGAACAGGCCCGAGATGAGTAAGAAAAATACCGCAAAATTGCAAAATCTGGAGAGACCCAGAGCCTCGCGATGTACTCGCGCCGCCATCTTGGGTAACATTAGTGTTAGAATATTTGGATTTGTGACGAATGAGAGAGGTATGCATATGTATGTATATATATATATATATATATATATATATATATATATATATATATATATATATACAGAGGCGGACAATCCAGGGGTCAGAAAGTAAACGTCCTGCCATATTTTTGTTCCACCCATGAACTTAGCAGCTGATTTCACCAGAGGAGGACCCAAGTCAGTCATTTCAAGTCACAAGCAAGTCTCAAGTCAAATCCCAAGTCCTCAAAGAGTTAAAGTTAATGAGATAATCAAGTGACTAATTAAATGATGATTGTGCATTAGTGATGAACACCTGCTGTTATTGAGAATTACAGAGGATCAGATGTTGATGTTTTATTGGTTAAAATGATGCCACCATCATGGAGAGCAGTGTGTGCTTTAGTTGGGTTCTTGACCTTGTGTTAGATTTCTCTTTGTAACAATGCATGTGGTGTTGTAAAGCAGAGAAAGATCAGTGCTGCACGATGAGCGTCTAATACTTTTATAGCCGTAAAGGATGGAATGATTTTTTTTTTTTTTTTCATTTGTCTGTTTAGGTTTTGAAAAATTAACCCTGTGAAACTACAGTATGCAAGGAATGTGTCGTTCTAATAGCTATAATGAAATCAATGGAAATCTACTGTACTTAATGCATAGGAACTCTTCTGCTATTTAGACGCACACAGACATCACGAACCAGCATATAAATCTCAACAATGGTGACAACCAACAAAATTCTTTATGCTAGTGAAAACTCCCATCATGCACTGCAGTATGAATAATTATTGTCACCACCGTTGAGGATTGTATGATAAGTGTTCATGTCTAAAAGCACACAGCTCTTCCCCCTTTAATATGTAATCAATACAGTGGCATATGTTTAATAGGACTTTTTGTTTTTCTGCAATTCAGCAATAGCGGAATATCACTCAATAAACCGAAGCGAGACACCTTCATGGTGCTCACTCAAACTATTTAAAAGCAGAAAATGTTAGCTAAACTGCTACATCAAGCTTTTGATTCAGCAATGCACAAATGTTTACTGTGAAATAATACTGCATTTGCTTATAAGCAAATTACTTCAACTTACTAAAAGGGTCAAAAGCCCAACTAAAGCAAGCACTGATCTCCATGATGGTGGCATCATTTTAACCAATAAAACATCAACATCTGATCCTCTGTGATTCTCAATAACAGCAGGTGTTCATCACTAATGCACAATCACCATTTAATTAGTCACTTAATTATCCCATTAACTTTAACTCTTTGAGGACTTGGGATTTGACTTGAAGACTTGCTTGTGACTTGAAAGGAATGACTTGGTTCCTTCTCTGGTGAAATCAGCTGTTGAGTTCATGGGTGGAACAAAAATATGGCAGGACTTTTACTTTCTGACCCCTGGATTGTCCGCCTCTGTGTGTATATATATATATATATATATATATATATATATATATATATATAGTGTGACGAGCGTCCCGATATCTCATCAGCGTCGCCCTGGAAACGGAGGCAGAACACCTGCACTTCCTCATTACCGGCTGATCGGTCCCAGCTGCAGCTCATCAGCCGGCGGCATTATAAGCCTAGCAGATCTCGCCACTGTTGAGTTCAACCTCTAGAAAAACTGCAGCAAACCACTCTCGCTGATCTCTTTTGCATCTCTAGACAGCAGTGTGTGACCGAGCAGCCAACAAAGAGCACGAGCACGAGCACGGGCACTCTGCACAAGGACCGAGAAAGAGACAGACTGCACTAGCGCACCTTCACACCTGTTTGTTATCTTTTTTTGAGTCAATAAATCCATTCTCCGGGCATTTATTGGAACAGTTCTTGTCGTGTGATTCTTCACCCCGTGACTATATATATATATCCGGGGGGGTCTGAAAACCAGTCAGTATCTGGTGTGACCACCATTTGCCTCACACAGTGCAACACATCTCCTTCGCATAGAGTTGATCAGGTTGTTGATTGTGGCTGTGCGAAGTTGCTGGATATTGGCAGGAACTGGAACACGCTGTCGTATACGCCGATCCAGAGCATCCCAACCATGCTGAATGGGTGACATGTCCGGTGAGTATGCTGCCCATGCAAGAACTGGGATGTTTTCAGCTTCCAGGAATTGTGTACAGATCCTTGCAACACGGGGCTGTGCATTGTCATGCTGCAACGTGAGGTTATGGTCGTGGTTGAATGGCACAACAATGGGCCACAGGATCTCGTCACGGTATCTCTGTGCATTCAAAATGCCATCAATAAAATACACCATATCATAACCCCACCTCCACTCGATCCACAGTGTTGACATCAGCAAACCGCTCACTCACACGACGCCATACACGCTGTCTGCCATCTGCCCTGTAAAGTGAAAAACGGGATTCATCCGTGAAGAGAACACCTCTCCAAAGTGCCAGACGCCATCGAATGTGAGCATTTGGCCACTCAAGTCGGTTACGACGACGAACTGCAGTCAGGTCGAGACCCCGATGAGGACGACGAGCATGCAGATGAGCTTCCCTGAGACGGTTTCTGACAGTTTGTGCAGAAATTCTTTGGTTATGCAAACCGATTGTTGCAGCAGCTGTCCGGGTGGCTGGTCTCAGACGATCTTGGAGGTGAAGATGCTGGATGTGGAGGTCGTGGGCTGGTGTGGTTACACGTGGTCTGCGGTTGTGAGGCCGGTTGCATGTACTGCCAAATTCTCTGAAACGCCTTTGGAGACGGCTTATGGTAGAGAAATGAACCTTCAATTCACGGGCAACAGCTCTGGTGGACATTCCTGCAGTCAGCATGCCAATTGCACGCTCCCTCAAAACTTGCGACATCTGTGGCATTGTGCTGTGTGATAAAACTGCACATTGAAAGTGGCCTTTTATTGTGGCCAGCCTAAGGCACACCTGTGCAATAATCATGCTGTCTAATCAGCATCTTGATATTCCACACCTGTGAGGTGGATGGAGTATCTGTTACTCAAACCTTTGCAGTTTGTCACTAACTAGCAATAGCAATCATTTATGTACTAATGTATTTAATAAAGAAATTGTTACTGCATCAACAACTCCACAGTTTCTGCCTTTAAATAAAGCAGCAGAACATCAGTGTTTGTGGCTCATCATTGACTGAAGCACAGGCTCTTCTCTCCAGCACAATGGTGACCCACAAAACTAAAACTAACAGATCTCTTTTGTGCAAAAACACATTAATATAGTTAAATTAAATATTTACTCTCATTATCGTTTCATGACTTTGCATAACAGTTTTTTCTATGAAATTTCACTAATATTTCAGTCAAATTAAATTGTCTCATTTGGTAAATATAACTGTTACTTTTTACAGTATATTATTGTTTTCCCCCTTGATTTTACAGTAATCTATTGGCCGCACAGTTGCCTGTAAATTACTGTTTTTCAACAGTTTGTTGCTATAAAATAATTACAGTTTATTATTTTTCATCTTACATCTTTAACCCTTTAAACCCCACAGCAAAATCCTCAGTTTTAAGTGAACACTTATAATGTGTGCACACTACAGAGTGTTAGAGTAGCACTGAAGTAGTCCTGAAGTTAATGAGATAATTCTGTGATTAATTAAGTGATGACTGTGCATTAGAAGATTTCCATCTTCAAGAAGCGGCTAAAAACACAGGTCTGTGTACTTTTGCGTCCATTCGTTTTTCATTTTTTGACCCATAAATAAAAAAAGAAAAATGTGCTTTCTTCTTTATTTGATGGAACAGTATATTCTTTTTAAAGGGAGCAGGGTAACACTGAAGGACGATGATATGAGCACGGAGCAGATAGTCAGAATTTTTCAGGTGAGTACAAACCTGTGTTATTAGATAAGATAAGCCTGTAATCATCGGATATTTAGATGTAATTAGCCTTTATGCTAACCGCTAGGGCGGTCACACATCTTTTATTTCTATAATGTGTTACACAATACAGATGGTTTCAATGCAGCTTTACAGTAATAAACAGGAAAATAACAGCATCACTGTTGCAAACATCAAAATGTGAGAAAATGAAGTTATGCTTTAAAGAGCAGGTCATATGGGTTTTCGAAAAATATCTCTTTTGCAGTTTGTAACGTAGCTATTAGGGTTGCCACCTTTAGCAAGGCAAAATAAGGGTCACCCATTCACCCCCCCCCCCCCCACCCCCGCCAAAAGCAAAAATACAAGGACACAAATAATCAGTGACGAACTCATAGCTCACCAATAAAAAGCATGAGAAAGCATGCTCAAGTATGTAAACTTGCAACAGAACATATTAATATTGCTATTTTAAATTGAATTATTTATAATTAATTAGTATTGCTCTTTTTTGACAGTTCTGCAGCTGTTCCCTGGATGGGATGCATTTTTATTATTTATTTATTTTATTAATTTGCTTAAATTAGGACTACATTATTATATAATTATTTGTCCCATTTTTATCTACATAATGTAGCATTTTTTAAACTTTTTAAAGTGCCAAATTGTAGTAGTAGTAGTATGTATATTCATATTTATTATGTATATATTTATGATTAATATAAATGATAAATTCTAACCTATTAATTCATCTGTCTAATCATGTTTAAAAATATAATAATTATGTCTACGAAGCTCTGATAATGTATGGAATATTATATTAACAGACTATCTAAATTTTAATAAAACAATAGGCCTATACGATGTGTCTGTCACTTTAATGGTATAATTCACCCAAAAATGAAAATTCTGTCATAATTTACTCAGGTTTTTATAAACCTGCATAAAGTTCTTTCTTCTTTTTAACACAAAAAAAAATACTTTAAAGAATGTGGGTAACTAAACAGCTGCTGGTCCTCAGTAACTTTCATAGTAGAGAAAAAATACTATCAGAGTCATTGGGTACCAGAAACTGTTTGGTTACCCACATTCTTCAAAATATCTTCTTTCATGTTCAACAGAAGAAATAAATGATTACAGGTTTGGAACAACTTGAGGGTGTGTAAACGATAAAAAAATAAAAAATAAAAAATCATTTTTGGGTGAACTGACAGTCAGACAGTCCACCATGAGCAAATGAATGCTTCTCTGCAAACTGTGCGTTCATCATTAGATACAGGACAGACCATTGATAACTTTCCCATTCAACCCTACACCTGGAGAGTCTTGTGTTTAAAGGGCGGATGTGAGCTCTAGATGTTGTAAACCGCGCAGGTTTAGCGCTCGTGTGAAGGGCTTTAACAGCGCGCGTTCTGGAGACTCCGTCGCTATGGAAACAAAGACGCCAAAATGCAATCACGCGCAAATGAGCTTCTCTAATAGAGTGGTGGAACTATGATGTCACTTTGTAGGCGAAAACCCGGAAGCAAGTTAGCATTTTAGCACTTCCGGTTCCATCGTCCCAGAGTCAATGGGTTTTTTTCATACTTCTTATGAGATTGATTTCATTATAATTGCTATTAGTATTATAAACAGTGCAAAATACTTATTTGTTCAAATAAGCCTTTGGCCTTTGTAAAATACGGGACAAATCGCGTCCCGTATTGATTTGATACGGGGCGCATCATTTTACCTTTAAATACGGGACGATTCCGTATTTTAAGGGACGGGTGGCAACCCTAGTAGCTATCCTTCAAAGTAAACAGTCTACAAAGTTATTAATCAAAAAGAGCATGATAAATAAAGATATTGTCTCTCAAAAGAAAGAGTCGACTCTGAATCGCCTTAACAAGTCGTCCGATTTTCGAATCTTATGCCTGCTACCAATCTACATCTCTAGGTAACACATTAGCATAATACCGCCTGCCAGCAAAATACAAACACTCTGACCTGCCCACAAAGCTTCTGCTAGTTAGTGTGTTTATATCAGACGCTGTGTTCTGCACTGTCAAAGCGAGTTTTTGTTTTCATTGCCGAAAGATGATGTGAAAAATCAGTGGTTCAAATAATTTGTTTTCCATGATACCGCAGCAATACAATTTTAACCTTTTGTTGTGTTTTCGTCATTTTACCAAGGACTGCTTCTCTAATCCTGGATTTTATCTTCTTTGCCTTCTAATCTTCTTTATTTGGACTAATAATTATCTCCGAACCACAACCTGTAAGTATTAATAGGTTATGTGTACGTTTTCAAGTGAGTGCTCATAATTTGTTTGTGCTATGTGATGTATACCTAGTGCAGTTTTAGGTTTCCAGGGAAACCACGATATTACTGTCTTACTGAAATAGTTCTGATAATTCGCTGTGAACCCACTATTTCCTAAGATTGTGTCGATTATTGTAGACTGTCGTTGTTCTAATTACTTCATTTTTTACTTGACTTATTTTGGTTTACAAACTGTGTTGTTTTATCAGTTAGTAACATTAGCACTCAGCTAACGTGTCCACCATTATTATTTTAAGTGTTTAGCAGCTAAACTTTAGCTGTGGGTACGATTCCCTTGCATAAATGTTAAACAAAATGTTGTCATTTAAGAACGGATTTGAGCACTATATTATTGTTTTATGTCAAGGTGCATGCTTTGTCAATAGTAGCGCTTGCTAACTTGCTTGAGTACTCCTCTCTGTACCAGTCACAACAGACTTGGCCAGCTAACCAATCAGAGTAGGCTTATGGAAGGGAGGGGTTTACAGACAAAACTGCTTCGAACGAATCGTTTTGGAATCATTGAGAAATGACTCTAATATTAAATGTATATTCTGAGAAAATTACAATGTTTTCTGACCTTAGATGCATTTAAAGCTGTTGTAGGGGACTACAACACAATAGGACACTTTAAAATACCATATGACCTGCTCTTTAAAGTGATTAAAATCAGTTCATGTTGATTCAAATCAGTTCAATAACTGTGTTATTGCAAATTCATCAATTATGACACAAAGTCGATTCAGTTATAAAGCAGTAAAGAAGACAGTGTGTCATCATCCCTCTGGCTGGGGTGATGTCTGGGCGTAATTAACAACTAATTAACCTTTAACTCTTCTGTTGTTTTAAGGTTTCATCGCAGACTGTGTACTTGACTGATGATTCGAATATCGCAATTTTTCCAAACCAGTCGGGTTACTTCAGTGCCGTAGACCTCACTGCACGGGGACATTATGAGGTCCATGGGGATGAAGTAGAGAAAGGACTTCTCTCCCCAGGAACACACCCAACAGTTGCTCAGCGTTTTTCTTTTAACCGCACTGTTCCACCTTCTGCTGCTGCTGGTTCACCTGCCGCTGCAGCTGCACCTCCAAGAGCCTCCATGACTCGCTCATTTCAGAGGTAGGCCTATTTCATTATTTTAAGATAGCTGAGGCTCATAACTTTACTGAGAAGGTGTAATAATAGCGATAATTTACATATTTAAAAGGGGTAGCCTATTCTATTATTGAACATTGTAATATAATGTTTTTACTTCCCTGATAGCACACGTACATCTAGGAGACATCTATTTGACATCTGCATTTACATCTGCAAGACGTATTTTTTAGGGTGTTTGCTCATCTGCAATACGTCTATTGGACGTCTCCTTTTAGATGTCAAATAGACGTCTATTAGATGTCTTTAAGATGTTTATGATTTAGAATGTATGTAAAACTGACATCTGAAAGACGTCTGTCAGACGTTTGTAGACTGCAGATGCTTTCCAGATCAAGAGATCTTTAACAGACATCTCGCAGACGTACGTGTGCTATCTGGGTTATTACTGCATGCTCTCCATAGACTTGTTCCACGTATAATGTCCATGTATAATTGTTTAAAGTTTTTTTTTTTTTTTAGGCACTTGTCTATTTTTGTATTTTTGCATGTTGTCCTTTGCTTAAAGTCCGAGTAAAGTGATATTAAAATATGTGTTCTGAGTTTGTCACACAACAGAAAAATGTGTTGTTAACCACCCAGCCAAATTTGAATGATAAAAAAAACGCTAAGTAACTAAAATAAGTTATCAAAAATAAGCAGGACTCTCTTCTCTCAAACGCTGGGGGCGTGTCCGCTGTCGGCGCTGAAACCATGCCCAGTCGCGGGAAAGCGGCCGTCTCAACTATCAGATACCTACAACCTGAATGGATGCTACTGATGCTACCTCTAGTAGCTTAATTGGATTTATACAGCTATTCATGTTTGAGCGTGCAAGTTCGTTACCCAGTCAACACGTGAGATCACGCGATGATCACAGTGACGTCACACCATTCTCATACGGTGATCCTCACAGTGTGAGTAATATATGAGCTCATTGTGAATTCAAAATGTTGAGCAGGTTAAGAGGAGGCAGCTCAAATATCAGTCACCAGGGGGACATTCTACTTCCTGTTTCTCAACACTATCACAGAGATATCACAGTGCTCTCACATGATGAGCTCATGAGTCCACGCCTAGCTAACAGATTTATGTTATAAGAACCTTCTCCAAACATACAACTGACTTCCAGACACAGCCTTAGATGAAATCAACTGAAATAAACAAATCACCAGCTTCACTCATTATTAACCAGACTGACTTAATTTCTGTCAGACATCTTCAAAAGTGCTTATTGGGAATTAACAGAGATTTAGATGATGATGTTTTATTGTTTTGTTTGATGTTACCATCATAGTGATTAGTGTTTGCTTTAGTTGGGCTCTTGACCCTTGACTTTATAACATTATATTTTTTTAGGCTGCTGTAATTGTGCTTGTAAAGCACATATGTTATGGCAAGGAAACCCAAAAAGAGACTGCAACCAGGTGGTTTGTTATTAATGATAACAACACAGTCATCACCTAGATTCAATATGCAGTCTTGGACTTGGGAAGTCGTGGCCTAATGGTTAAAGAGTCGGACTTGTACTCGTAATCCAAAGGTTGCGAGTTTGAGTCTCGGGCCGGCGGAGATTGTAGGTTGGGGGAGTGGATGTACAGCGCTCTCTCTCCATCCTCAATACTACGAATGAGGTGCCGTTGAGCAAGGCACCGAACCCCCAACTGCTTCCCGGGCACTGCAGCATAAATGGCTGCCCACTGCTCCGGGTGTGTGTACACTTCAGATGGGTTAATTGCAGAGCACAAATTCCGAGCATGGGTCACCATACTTGGCCGTATGTCACATCACTTTCATAATCATTTATGAAGAACTACAACAGCATAAGACACAAACATTATTAACTACTCTGTCATTTAAACACAAAGAGAAACATCAAGAATCAGTGTATGAATCTCAACAATGGTGACAATCAAAAGCTTCATGCTGCAATGCATGCTGGGTACCTAGTCTCTGTGCAGTGAGTGCACTTTGACCTCACATTAGTATGAGCACACAGTGAGGGCGCTGTGAGGTTACACTTTTAGCTCACTGTTACCTCACATTGTGACCTCATCACGAGTATCCTGGGAGATCATGGTGACATCACTGTGAGATCAAATTGTTGACTGGGTAATTAATTGTAGACTCTAATCCTGAACACAGAATTGGTGAAAAACTGTTCAATGGTTTAACTCCACAATTCAGTACTACATAGTTCAGAGTCTTTGTAATGTGTTTCAGAAATACATTTCTAACATTTGTAATGTGTTTAGAAACAATTCTCAGAATTCTCTTTACACGGACTTTAATATTGGACACCAAATTTCAAAGAGCTAGTCACAACCTACATGTTTGCTTCATATAGCCCCATTTTTGAACAAGAAATGATTATGACTTACACACATAATTTGTATTTGTGTGTGTGAGAGAGATGGAAAGAGAGTGAGAAATGTAACTTTGAATTTGCAATGTGTGTTATGTATTCCAGATCCATTTACATCGCAGATTTAGTTCATGGTAAACTGAGGCCGAGCAGGATGGTGGTTGTCCGTTTCCTGGAATGTGAGTCTACAGTACATGGCATTATTGGGAAAGTTCAAGATGCTCTTGGCAGTTATGATCCAGTAATTCTCACTGATGCCCAGCAGGGCTGGACTGGGACAAAAAATCGGCCCTGGCATTTTTTGGTCCTGGTAGCCCACCACTATATATATATATATATATATATATATATATATATATATATATATACACAGTAAGATTTTTCATTATTTTTTTTGAAAGAAGTCTCTTCTGCTAACCAAGTCTGAATACAGCAAAAACAGTAATATTGTGAAATATTTTTACTATTTAAAATAACTGTTTTCTATTTGAATATATTTTAAAATGTAATTTATTCCTGTGATCAAAGCTGAATTTTCAGCATAATTACTCCAGTCTTCAGTGTCACATGATTCTTCAGAAATCATTCTAATATTCTGATTTGCTGCTCAAAATACATTTATTATTATGTTGAAAACAGCTGAGTATAATGTTTTTTCAGGTTTCTTTGATGAATAGAACGTTCAGAAGAACAGCATTTATCTGAAATAGAAATCATTTGTCTTTATCATCATTTTTGATCAATTTAAAGCATCCTTGCTAAATAAAAGTAATGTCCATAATTTCTTTCCCAAAAAACAAAACAAAAATTATACTGACTCCAATCTTTTGAATGGTGTATTAATGTTACAAAAGCTTTATTTCAGATAAATGCTGATCTTTGGATCTTTCTATTCATCAAAGAAGCCATTAATAATAATAAATATTTCTTGAGCAGCAAATCAGCATATTAGAATGATTTCTGAAGGATCATGTGACACTGAAGACTGGAGTAATGATGCTGAAAATTCAGCTTTGATCACAGGAATAAATTACGTTTTAAAATATATTCAAATAGAAAGCAGTTATTTTAAATAGTAAAAATATTTCACAATATTACTGCTTTTGCTGTATTTTGGATAAAATAAATGCAGGCTTGGTGAGCAGAAGAGAATTCTTTAAAAAAAAACATTCAAAATCTTACTGTTCAATAACTTTTGACTGGTAGTGTAGATATGTATCATTGCATCGAGTTGTTTTGGATAATAAAAAAACGTCAGGTCTGACAATATCGTGTCTTTTCGAATTTAAATCTAGATTTATTCGCATTGACCCATGGAAACCTCTATGAACACACTTGACATGACTTGGCCAGAAAATCGCGGTGGACGAATTTACGTTTTATTAAAAAGTGTTTGTGTATTCTGCGCTAATGGCGCGCGCACACAGGATATAGATGCCTGCCTCCGTTGCGAGTCCCGATCAAGCACTTAACCGATTCAGCTGCTCTCCTCTCCTCCTCCTCCTGGCTCTTTACGCCGCATCACTCACTGCAGAGCAAGACTGTTCTTGATAAAGCTGCTGTGAAAACGTGGGAAAAGCCGACGAGGAAGAAGTTGGGGTGAAGCGTTCTTTAAATAGGAGGAGCAAAACACTTTGTGGCTCCGTCTATAGCGCATTGTGATTGGGTGGTTTACGCTGTCAATAGAGGAGACAAACCAATGGGCCACTGGCTGCTCGTGATGGTCCTTGGCAACAACAACAAAAAAATTCTGTCGGCCCCCTCAGTGCGTCGGCCCACCGGGAAAATGCCCGGTATGCCAGATTACCAGTCCAGCCCTGATGCCCAGGGTAATGAGATACTTGATTCTGAAGGAACTAAAGGTACACTGTAAAACCTAACAGTTAGGGTAACTCAAACCGTTTGATGAAACTTATTGTCTTAAAACTTTTAAGTTTTTAAATCTAACAATTATGAGTGCACTGAACTTATTTCAGTTGAGTTCACTAAAATAAATGCAGTTAAGTAATTAAGTGATTAATTAAGTGCTGATTGAGCATTAGTGATGAACACCTGCTGTTAACAAACAGAATCACTGACAGAAAGAGAAACACAAGAACAACAACTGACTTTAGACACATGCTTAGATGAAATCAACTGAAATAAAATGCATTAAATCTCAAGATCTGATTAAACAACCCCACAAACAGCATCACCAGCTCCACTTATTAATAACAAGACTGACTTTATTTCTGTCAGACATCTACAGAAGATCTTATTGAGTATTAACTAAGGTTTAGATGTTGATTTATTGTTTCAATTGAAGTAACCATGTTAGAGATCAGTGTCTGCTTTAGTTGGGCTCTTGACCCTTGACTTCTGTGTTAGTAGTTCTGTTTCATCTTTTTCTCTGGCTGTTATAACCATCTGTTCTTCGAACATGTTTGTTATAATTCAAAAGCCCAGAGAAAATGATCAGTATTTGGTTGTTATATATTTTTAATGACAATCATCTATTAGTGAGCTGATCTCATATAGATTGAACATAGACTCATCGTGTCTAATTTCTGATTGAATGAATGAACATATTGATTATAGTAAAAGCGATTCTAAGAGCCACTGTTTTTGTGATAGTCAGTTAATATAAAGGATTTTCTAAACAGTTTGTCCACAAAAAGTTTTAATCCATGGCAGCAATTAGACTCACACAGACATCAAGAACCAGCTTGTGAACCTCAACAATGGTGACCATTAAAAAATTAATTAAAAAAATCATGAAGCAATGCATGCTGGGAGCCATGGATGAGTTTTGTACTATGCTAGTACCCAGCATGTATTGCAAAATTATTATTATATTTTTTTAATGGTCACCATTGTTGAGGTTCACAAGCTGGTTCTTGATGTCTGTGTGAGTCTAATTTCTACCATAGATTAAAACTTTTTGTGGACAAACTGTTTAGAAAGTCCTTTATATTAACTGACTGCCACAGAACCAGTGGCTTTTAGAATCACTTTTACTATTATCAATACATTCATTTAACCAGAGATTAGACACACAATGAGTTGTGTTTATTCTCAATGAGATCAGCTCAGTAATAGATGATTGTCATTATGAATATATAACAACCAACTACTGATCACTTCCTCTGGGCTTTTGAGTTATAACAAATATGTTTGAAAAACACATGGTTACAACAACCAGAGAAAAACAGAAAACAAAAAAAACTACCAACACAGAAGTCAAGGCTCAAGAGCCCAACTAAAGCAGACACTGATCTCTAACATGGTTACTTCAAATGAAACAATAAATCAACATCTAAACCTTAGTTAATTCTCAATAAGATCTTCTGTAGATGTCTGACAGAAATAAAGTCAGTCTGGTTATTAATAAGTGGAGCTGGTGATGCTGTTTGTGGGGTTGTTTAATCAGATCTTGAGATTTAATGTATTTTATTTCAGTTGATTTCATCTAAACGTGTCTAAAGTCAGTTGTTGTTCTTGTGTTTCTCTTTCTGTCAGTGATTCTGTTTGTTAACATCAGGTGTTCATCACTAATGCTCAATCAGCACTTAATTAATCACTTAATTACTTAACTGCAATGTATATCTTATTTTAGTGAACTCAACTGAAATAAGTTCAGAGTACTCATCACTATTAGTTTTAAAAAACTTAAATGTTTTAAGGCAATCAGTTTCCTCAAACTTTTGAGTAACCCTAACTTGTTGGGTTTTACAGTGTATGTATTACAATTTTATGTTTGTATTTTTAAGCTGTTGTAATTAAGAATTATATGGCAATCACTGGGTCATGCCATCCCCATGTACCCAGGGTCCCTCTACTGGAAGCAGAATGCCCGGAAGGTTTTTGCCATCTCCGAACAAGATTTCACAGAGTTTCAGGGCACCAAGAGAAAGAGAAGGTACGGAATCAATATTTGTGAATATATTTCTCAACTGCTCAAGTCTATGACTCATCTATTTAAAAATTACTTTTTTAGCTCAAGTGGAAAAGATGATGAGACTTCAGGTCTACAAGATGTGTACGAAAAGATAGCTGTCCAGTCAAACATCTGCCAAAACCTTGACTGAAGTCCAAATGGAGAAAAAAAAGCAGCTTTCACTTGCATAATCTGCAAGGGTAAGTGTTGTGTGCACAATTGGTATTGTCAAATATGAGTTCCATTAACATAAAAAAAGAAAGAAAAAAATATTGAAGAAAGATGACAATTTAAGGAAAACATTTTAGAAAAATAAACTTGTTCTTTAAATTATAATATAATAGACATTTTAAAATGAAGGCAAGTTATTTGGACTCCTAATGACTTGGGTAAAATTGCAAATTCAGTTGTTGTTGTAGCATTTAGCTTGCAATCATATTCCTGCTATCTATTCAGTAAATGCCACTTTGAGTTGGTTCTAATGTAATGGAATTCATATATTTGTAAATGCTGCTAAAGAGTAGTTCACCCAAAACTGAACATTCTGTCATCATGTACTCACCTCATGTCATTCCACACCCACAAACTTTTATTCATCTTTGGAACACAAATGAATGTATTTCGCATGAAATGGAAGGTGCAAGTCTTTTCTTCCCTCATGTGACACACTTTTGTGAAACTGCTTTTGGTACAAGATGTAGTTGATGGACTTGATTTTGTCCATGGGGAATTGATTAGATGTTTGTGGTTTGCCATTAGTCGATTTCATGTGAGGGAGAGGAAGAGGAGAATTTTTGATTAAAGATTACAAGGCCACATAAAATATTTTGCACAAACAAATTATGAAAAATACTGCAATATTCAATTGAAGACAATACGGTCAATTTCATTTCATGGTGTCTAATGAAATCTAACAGATTTCTGTCCCTCTATTGAAAGTCTGTTCAACCAAAACTCTGACCTCTATATTCATATGGATTTATTTTACTATATATTTATGAATGCTTTTGAGGATTGAAGAGTTTTGGGTGAATAGACTTTCAAAGGAGGAACAGCACTCTCTGATTTCATTAAAGATATCATAATTTGCATGAGGTAGATGATGACAATTTTCAGAAAATGGTCCTTTTAATTGCACTTTTGGAGCTGTGATGTCATGTGAGAATCAGTATTTATGTGTTTTACTTTGATGTCTTTTTCGTGGTAGCTAGGATAAAACATTAAAACATTTACTTTTTTAATATTTTTTTATTTATTTATTTTTTGTGAAAACCCTGCACCGTGCGCACAACATCTGATTTTTGTGACATTTTATATTTTCTAGGACCCACAGATCAACCAGTATTTGCCGCTTGCTGTAGAAGCCTGATCGGATGCAAGCTTTGTGTTGTACTGCATCACAGTGCTTGAAATGCAGGGAGGAAGATCTCAGTAACAATGTCTTTCTTGCAGCGGGTCTTTCTGAAGTTTTGTTTGCTCTTAGTGACATTATTAAGGTAGAGTAGCCCTGCATTACACAGAAAATTGTTTAGCTGTTAAGTGATTGACGTTTAGTTCAGTGGTTTAATGGACAGCTTATTTTGTTGAAACAAGAACAAAAAAAACGTTTTTTTTTAATTGCATCTGTCAGCATCATGTTGATTCTTAACAGTTAGTCTAATATTTTGTTTCTGGAAAACAGCATATAACAACCAATAAGCATGTTCTTTATGAGTATCTTTGAGTTAGAGTGACTAGAGTGATCAAAGCCTCTTTAAAAGGCAAAAAGTTTTTGTTGACTGCATTATTGAACAAAACAGCGATGTCTGGCCACTTCTCTGAAAACAGTTGTTCCACTGTAGCCTTCTCATGTTCGCTTGTGAAAGGGTCCATTCCAAAGGAAGAAACCCTTATCAAAGAGGATCCCAGTGTGTCCATGTACAGATCAGCTGCTTCAGTTCCATTGGGCAGTATAGTGCTGCTGAATTTTTTTTTTTGCAGAACCACCCTGTGCAAGCTGGTTGGGGATTCCTTTTCCTGTAACAGTTGGGAAATGTTAACTCCTGTTAAATGTTGTGAATGTCAATTACTTGTGAAGAGTTTTGTTTTAAACATTATTTAGCATACTGTACCGGGAATCCTGTGGTTGTTCCATGCCTCTACTACCCTGCTAATGCCCAGATGACACAGTTGACAGATGAGGTTAGAGACACAGTATCTTGTTATGTTGCAGTCCATATCAATGAGTTCTTGGTCGACCAGATGGACAAGAGCCTCCTTCAAAGTGTAATTAACTCTGTTATTAATTTCAGGCCAGATCCTGTCAATTGTGTGATTCTGGTGAATAAAATGAGTGATATAAAAGGTGATTTTTTACAATAGACTAAAAATCATCACTGCACTATAGTTTTTCATATCAAGTAGACACACCTTAACAGATAATTACACTGTAAAAAATTGCTGTAAAATTTACAGTAACTTACTGGCAATTTTGGTTGCCAGTAAGACTGTAAATTTACAAGAGTACTGTAAATCAATAATTACAATTGTACTGTAAAAATACAACAACCTCTTGCATGCTGTAAAATTGTTATGATGGTGTGTAAACATTTCGTAAACTTATTTCATTTGATTCTACTAAGAAGGAACATTTCTTAATATAAAACTGCAAAAACTTAATTTGTAACAGTAAAGTTACTAAAAACATGACTTTAACTCAAATTGTTGCAGTTTATCATCAGCTATAGCACACATGCATGTGGCAAAGCACTTAACAAAGAGATCATCACTGTATCAGCAACTCTACAGTTACTGTCTTTAAATAAAGCAGCAGAACATCAGTGTTTGTGGCTCATCATTGACTGAAGCACAGGCTCTACTCTCCACCACAATGGTGACCCACAAAACTAAATTAGATCTCTCTTGTGCAAAATAATACAGTTCAGTTAAATATTTACTCTCCTTATAGATAACACCTGCTGTTAACAAGCAGAATCACTGAATGAAAGAGAAACAAGAACTACAACTGACTTCAGCCACAGCCTTAGATGAACTCAACTGAAATACAAGACATCATTAAATCTCTCACGATCTGATTAAACAACTCCACAAACAGCATTACCAGCTTCACACATTACAATTAGACTTTATTTCTGTCATATGTCTATAAAAATTATTTGAGAATTAACAGAAGTTTAGTTGTTTTATTGAAAACATTTAGTTTGACCTCACCATTGTGGCGATCAGGGTTTGCTTTACTTTAGTCTTAGCTTTTTTCTGGCTGCTGTAGTTGTGTTTGTAAAGCACATATGTTATAACATGAAAAGCCAGAAAAATTTGTGTTTATGTTTTTGTTACGCTTTTGATTGATTATTGATAATGATATAATCATTATCTAGAGGCCTGATTCACTGATCTCATTCAGAGGCTGATCTTTAAAAACATGGTGTGGATATCTTTTTTTTGTGTTTGTGTGTGTTTACAATCGCTATATGACCTTGAATGAGACAACAAACTGCTAACGAAAAATTTTAAAGATGTCTTATGCACAAAATTTTAGTACTACGGCAACAGTTAGACACACACAGACATCAAGAGTCAGTGTATGAATCTCAACAACGGTGACAATCAACAAAATAAATAAACAGATCAACTCTGAACATCACAAAACATGTTACTAAAACTCAACACAAAAAAATAAAAAATAAAAGCACATAGTAAGAATTAAAGACAATAAGTGGACAATTCAGCGGCATAATTTATTCATGCCGCAATGCATGCTGGGATTCATGGGTGAGTTTTGTATTGTGCTGGTACCCAGCATGAATTGCAGCATTAAGCTTTTGATTGTCACCATTGTTGAGATTCATACACTGATTCTTGATGTCTGTGTGTGTCTAATTGTTGCCGTAGAACTAAAAGTTTTGTGCATAAGACATTTTTTAAATTTTTCAGTAGCAGTTTGTTGTCTCATTCAGGGTTATATAGCGGCTGTAAACACCAAACTAACAAATAAAATAATCCACACCATGTGTTTAAAGATCAGCCTCTGAATGAGATCAGTGAATCAATCAAAATGTACTAAATGATTTACAGTACTCTTGTAAATTTACAGTCTTACTGGCAACCAAAATTGCCAGTAAGTTACTGTAAATTTTACAGCAATTTTTTACAGTGTAGATTAAGTAATGACAATCACAAATTTGGATTATCAAGTACAATATTTCCTCTGTAATGTACTTTCGTAGAAGTAGAAAATAAAATTACTCAAGTTAATGTACCACTGTTGTGATTTTGTTGTAAGATAAATTTATTTTTTAAATATTTAATAAGATGTTTTCAATATAAACATGCATCTTATTTTATAATAAAATCAACTAAAAATAAACAAACTTAATGTCTAAATTAAAAATATTTGGGTCTGAAGATAGATTGATCTCATCAGACATACACTTGTACAAAACTCTTATTGTAGTGAGGATTACCAACACTTTTTGCAAATGCAGACGAAACTAGTTAACTGGCAGGTGACTAATTAAACCAAATAATTTGTTTAATCTATTGCAATCTATACATATAGTCACACTTTGTTCTTTTAAACGTTTTGAGTTTTCAGAACCGTAATAGTTTAAATTGTTAAGGAAAATGAGCAATTGTCCTATTGCAAGTTTGCCTTTTTATTTCTTTAATTCCTTTTTATTGTAACTACAAGTTATTATATGTGTTGGTTTATTAAGAAAGACACAACACATGTTATTGTATTCATTTTATTGAAAGTGGTTTATTAAGAAAGAGACCACACGTGTTATTGTATTAAGCATTTATTAAGACAATGTTATAGCATATATCAATAGGAAGATAGCCAGGAAAGAAATATGTATTAGCCAGAGCTTTAAGGAAAGGAGTGTTACCGTTGAATGATGTGTTGCAGATGCAGCGAAGAAGGCATCTGAGGAGAAAGTCCCGGAGAAGAAAAATTAGAAAATGGAGGACTTTATATAGGAGTCTTCGTAGGGAATTCCCAGACCTCATGATGAGTCAAGACATTGGAATCCACCTGCTGTCTATAAAGGACTGAAGTACGATGAAGAGAATCAGATGCTGGTTCTGTGTGACAGCTTCTCCGGTGCTGGCGGCCTTGCCAGAGATGCCTCTAGACAACCGAGCTTGCAAACCTTTGTTTTTATTTCCGTTTTTTTATATCAGTATTTTATTTGTAATGTATTTAACCTATATACAATAAAACTATATTTAATTATAAAGAAGCTCGCCTGCCTGAAGAGTCTGATTTATAGACTTGAGCAAGAACAGACCACGGAGAAGTCTTCTGAGACCTATTTTGTAAGTATGAAAATTGACATGCTTATAGGATAGGACAGACTTGACTTTCTTTACCTAACCTGAGAATAAATAAAATAAGGTAGAAGGTGTATGGAATTTAGCACCGCAAAACAATATATATAAACACCCCTGAGGCCTGAGTGTGGCTTCAAAAGTTCCGGAACTGACCTAAAAAGCAAAACAAATGTGATGAGGCTCTGCGCCAATAGAGGGGGTACTATTATTAATGCTATTTTTATTCATATGAGCGGAGTACAGGAAAAGACCCACCTTTATACAGGTACGGAAGTAAAAATTGAGGAAAACAAGACACAATTCAGGTATTTAAACATCTGTATATTTTGTGGTAGTCGGAACTTATTGTAACATAGTCATATAAAAATCAGATGCTTTGAGATTTTTACTTTTCAGTAGGCCTACATGGAATTTCAATACTGGAACTCTATGTTTCAACCATTTAACAACTCTGACCAAAATGGGATTAATGTTGCCGTCCAAAAAAACATAAAAAAAAAAAAAAAAAAACTTTGTCTTTCTCTTTATTTATTCCTTCCCTTGCTAGCTTGTACTTATTTTAACAATGCCTGAGACTTGGTGTTGCGAGCACTTCCTCTGTCTGATTGCCTCTTTAAGATGAATCACTTTATGAATTCCCCAATTGTAAGTCGCTTTGGATAAAAGCGTCTGCAAAATGACTAAATGTAAATGTAAATGCAAATGTAGAACATTCTAGTAACTACTATTAATTTGAGTATTGACCATTTTAAATGGTCTGCAGCGGCATGCCTTCAGTGGACTGATGCCATCTTTTAGCCTCAGATAAAGATTCTAAGATTTGCTTACAGCTTTTCGGATTCAACTTCTCCTCATATGTTTGATATAATATTATATGACATATTAATTAATTGTAAATAGTGTCATGTATGTGATTTTTTTCTGTGAAGTAAGACAGCTTCTAAACATTAATGGAAGGGGTCACAAGAGAGTAATTAGTAAATGAAGGCTTCTGACTAGGAACAACAGGACCAATTTGTTAGAGCCTGCAGTTGAACTTGGCTGCTAAATCTCTCTCTCTACAGTAATATCAGGTTGAGTCTTCTAAGTGAGTCAGTGTCTTGTATGTTTAATTCTTCTACAAATTAAGATGCAGAAGGAAGAGCAAGGCAAAAGACAAGGCATGGTAGCAAATTAGAAAAACTTTAATGATTACATTTTTGAAGTATCAAAGATTTAGAAATGTTCCAAAAAAAGTTTTATGGTTAATTTGGTAATAGAAACATATGCACTGTAAAGAAAAAGTAAGTGTACTTGTTGCCTTAAGATTTTAAGTTTAGTCAACTTGAAATGGTATATACTATGTGGTAACTGGGATATTTAAGTAAAAGTTAAAAGCAAGAACACTTTTTCAAAATGAAACATTTTTTTACAGTGTGTGAGCAAATGTCGAAAAATGAGATGAGATTAAGTCGAAAAATTAAAATTGATTGCCTATATAAAAATGGCAATGGAACGAATGAGTATATATATATATATATATATATATATATGAATGAATAAAATGTAAAAGGTTACAATTACAACACAGGTTTTTAGCACGAAAGGCCAATTTTGATTTAACCTGTACATCAGAGCCCAGGAAACAGGTAGAATTTCTTTGTAAGGGATGTTCTTTCTAGACACGGCAAGAGTTTGTCACGTGTTCTTCCTGGGCGTGTCGCCATGCCTGAGGTGACCTAAAAAAAATAAATAAATAAATAAATGTGACAAGAAACAAAACGTATTCATTTTAACAGAGCAGTATACTAAAGGGATGACTTTGAATGACAATTAAGGCAAATCAGTTTAAATGATCTTTCTTTTCCAATTTACCTTCGTGAATAACTCCATAATGTGATGTTCATGAGCCCGTTCACAGAAAACATCCACTATGTAATTGATAAAGTGACTTCCAGTTATAGCATTCCTGTAAGATGCAGTATCTGTAGAGACAATACATTGGTAGGTTATACAATAAAGTACACAAAGCAACCTCATTTGTTCATTGTTGCAGAAACACTGGCCGACATGAACAGACTGTGGTTTTTGTATTTGCTAATGATGTTTCTTCACCCATCTGAGTGGTTTCATCTAGCCTGGTAATACCAAACTCTGCTACTTCGCTTTGCTCCGTAGACAGTCTGGAAGGGCATAATTGACAAGCGTTTACTTTCTTGTGGGCGGGCGCTTGTCTGAAGTTTAAAATCATTGGTGTACCCGTAAGCCAATCACATAACGTTTGGTTATGATGTATGTTATGCGCTGGCTCAGCCGCCTCGAACATCCGCTGTAAACACAGGTATGCGGCGAAAACAAAACCATCGAGCGAAATACCGGAGTGAAGATGGCTGTGAACGACTTTTGCAGATTATGTGAAGTAAGTCTACGCTTCCACAATTATTGCCTTGCCGGACTTTGTCCTCCCCAGTTTCTCGCTGACAATCGGTAACAGTTGATAAATTAAACTTAGGGCCACAACATCACCTCCATTCAAAATGTGAACCAAACACCCTTCTTGTTCGGGCTTCAGTTGGCAAATGCCGGGAATATTCTCCACAACAGAGCGAATAGCATCCCGTGTCTCCATGTCCGCTGTCGATTTAGATTTCCCTCACCTAAACTACAATATCAAATTCGGTGTTTTTGAGGACTCACCAGGGAGGCTGGACATAAAGCAGACAAAGTCTTTCTCCTCGTGAAACCAGGAGTCTGACTCAGGCACTTGGTCACGAACTTCCACACCTCCTGGGTGGTCTGAGTGACAGAGATATGGTTAACAATATGGAAGACTCTATTAATGTATATACACGCTGAGAAATGAAAATGAGAAATAACAATATCATGACCACTGAGTTTCATCAGTCATGCTGTACCTCCTCTGCAGGCCTGAATGAGAATAACCTTCGGTTTATGAATCAGAGCGGGACAGTTCACTGAGTTCAGATGGGAGAAGGTCTCGTCAACAAAGTAGACATCTTTGGGGTTATTCTTCTCATGATAATGGACACCTAAAATGGCATCTCTATTGTTAATTCTGCTCCCGTGAGACATGATGACCACAAAGGTGCTGTCTGAGTCTCGATGTTCAGGGAGAAGTTTAGAGAAGTTTCTGACTTCTCTATCTATTGCCTGTGCATAAATAAACAAACTTTTTAAATGAAATGCATGCTATAAAGTGCATAGTATAATTAGACTTAAATATGTGTTCACATTTCTATTTCCACACTATTAATCTATTAGCTTTACCTACTTGACAGTATTGGTTTCATGAGGGAGGAATTTTGTTTTACGTACCTCTCCAGAGAGATTTCTGCGTTTCACAACGCTGTAACCCAAAGCTCTCAGCAGCCAATCCATGTTCTCCTCGTCTATCTCTGCTCCGACCCTGTTGTACTCTTTATAGTCAAATACAATGTTGGTGATCAGCAGAGCTGAGCCTTTCCTCTGAGAACTTGCTGGTCTATAAATCTATGAAGAAACACCACAATTAAGCCAACTTAACAGAGCAATTGCAGAATAACAGAATCAGTGTTTCTCAACCCTAGCAGTGCACATTTTGGATCAGTTGTTTTCTTATCATGAGAAAAACATAATAATGCATTAATAGGTACATAAATAATTAAATATAACAGGTATATTTAATAGCAGAAGATTATCATTGTTCACTATATAAACCATAAGTTTGAAAACACAGTAACAGAAGCCTCTAAAATTTGTGCTGGATCAATTTCGACTGTAAAAGCCATTGAAGTTATATGTTTATTTATATAGATGTGACATAAGTGATTGTGTGGATTAAGTAGTTGTTAAATAATTGTACTTAATTTAATATATTTCATATAAATATTGAAAATGATGCTAATGTAATTTCCAGCAAGGACAATTAGAATTTGTTATGTGAGACTGGAGCGACAGAGTTTTTTGACCGTTTAACAGTTCCAGTTCATTTTTATTAAACTAACTTAACTTTTGGATGTTACTCGAGTTCAATACATGCTCACTCAAGTAGAAGAAGCTACAGAAATCACAAATTGGACTGATTGCTATCACCCTTACAAAATAAACAGACTCTAGTTTAAAAATGCTGTAAAATCAAAACTTTTTTTAAGATGTATGTTCAGTTTTGAAGACTCTTCTTTTCTTCTGTTCTCCCTTCTGTTACTGCATTCTAGTTTCCTGAGTTTTAGTTCCTGTTTCATTGGTTGTCTGAATTTTTGATTATGTCCTGCGAGTTTCCATAGTAACTGATCATGTTCACCACCTGTGTCTTGTTTGGTTGTTACTTTGCTGCCCAGTTTGTTGGTTATTGTCAATATTGATGGTGTTATTTCTATTCTGCATTTCTGAAATTCTAGTTTTGTATCATAGAGAAGTTTTCTTGTGTGTCTTTTTTTTTTTTTTTTTTTATAAAATACCAGTGCTGCATTTGGATCCAACCTTCTACTCGCTCCTCACCTGCTGCTGCACCGTAACTGTACTGTTCTGGTCCTCGAATCAAACAAACCCACTATTATTTTATAAATACTATTGTTGTTGTGTAATGGAATGTAGTTTTAGGAGTTCTTTTAGGTGAGAATGTAGTTGTTTAGACTTAAAAATGCAGTTTGTTAATAAAGATAATGTCTATTTGAAAATTTGTGTCAACAATTTTGGAGATGTGAGCCGTTCAGCGCTCATTTGACCAGAGGCGGACAATCCAGGGGTCAGAAAGTAAAAGTCCTGCCATATTTTTGTTCCACCCATGAACTCAGCAGCTGATTTCACCAGAGGAGGAACCAAGTCATTCCTTTCAAGTCACAAGCAAGTCTCAAGTCAAATCCCAAGTCCTCAAAGAGTTAAAGTTAATGAGATAATTAAGTGTCTAATTAAATGATGATTGTGCATTAGTGATGAACACCTGCTGTTATTGAGAATTACAGAGGATCAGATGTTGATGTTTTATTGGTTAAAATGATGCCACCATCATGGAGATCAGTGTTTGCTTTAGTTGGGTTCTTGACCCTTGACTTCCTGTGTTAGATTTCTCTTTGTAACAATGCATGTGGTGTTGTAAAGCAGAGAGATCAGTGCTGCACGATGAGCATCTATGCTTTTACGGCTGGAATGATTGTTTTTGCTTTTCACTTGTATGTTTAGATTTTGAAAAATTAATTCTGTGAAACTACAGCATGCAAGGAACGTGTCGTTCTAATAGCTATAATGAAATCAATGGAAATCTACTGTACTTAATGCATATGAACTCTTCTGCTATTTAGACGCACACAGACATCACAAACCAGCATATAAATCTCAACAATGGTGACAACCAACAAAATTCTTTGTTGCAATGTATGCTGGGTAAGACCTTAGTAAAAACTCCCATCATGCACTGCAGTATGAATATTTTTTGTCACCACCATTGAGGATTGTATGATAAGCGTTCATGTCTAAAAGCACACAGCTCTTCCCCCTTAATATGTAATCAATACAGTGGCATATGTTTAATAGGACTTTTTGTTTTTCTGCAATTCATTAATAGCAGAATATCACTCAATAAACCAAAGCGTGACACCTTCATGGTGTTCACTCAAACGATTTAAAAACAGAAAATGTTAGCTAAACTGCTACATCAAGCTTTTGATTCAGCAATGCACAAATGTTTGCTGTGAAATAATACTGCATTTGCTTATAAGCAAATTACTTCGACTTACTAAAAGGGTCAAAAGCCCAACTAAAGCAAGCACTGATCTCCATGATGGTGGCATTATTTTAACCAATAAAACATCAACATCTGATCCTCTGTGATTCTCAATAACAGCAGGTGTTCATCACTAATGCACAATCATCATTTAATTAGTCACTTAATTATCTCATTAACTTTAACTCTTTGAGGACTTGGGATTTGACTTGAAGACTTGCTTGTGACTTGAAAGGAATGACTTGGTTCCTCCTCTGGTGAAATCAGCTGCTGAGTTCATGGGTGGAACAAAAATATGGCAGGACTTTTACTTTCTGACCCCTGGATTGTCCGCCTCTGCATTTGACCTTAGTGTGAAAAGATGGATACAGTTCAGAAGATACATTTCAAAATTGCAAAAGATGCTGGAAAACCAAAGAATCTGCCTTATCTGGATGATATATTTTCTGTGAAGCCAGACAATTTACATTGGAAAACAATTTAAGGTTAATGTGCAGGCGTGTCAAACTCTGCTTCTGGAGGGTCACTTCAGTTCCAGCACACCTGTCTGTAATCTTCAGGTAACACTGAACACCTTGCTGCTTTAAATCCCGCAGGAAGGCGGCCCTCCAAAAGCAGGACTGACTACACCTGAAGGTATTGTTTTCACAGAAGTTAACAGAAACAGAGATACTTGCTTCATCTCCCACATCTTGAAGCATTTTTTGCTTAAACTCTTGGCTGGATTGAGTCATGTTGCGGAGTTTCCCATCAGACTGGAGGGGCTGCGGCTCCACAGGCACTGGAGCATGTCTTGCATCCTGCACAGGCTGCTGAACTGAAGCCAGAAAAACAAACATAATTTTGTGCATCATTCTACACTCTTAAAACAGATGTGTTTAAAACAACACAACCTGTGTTATATTTTAACACACCTGTGTGTCAAGTTAAGGACAACACATTTTGTGTTAATTTTAACTCAACCAGTGTGTTATTCTTCTTAACACAGGTTGATATTCTTCAAATATTTAAATAGTGCACCTTTAAGAATAGCACATCTATGACACACATTGTGTTATTTATGACACATTAGTGTGTTAAAAAAACAGATGTGTTAAAAACAACACAACCTGTGTTAAAACAACACACCTGTGTGTCTAGTTAAGGACAACACATTTTGTGTTAATTACATTTTAACAATACCAGTGTGTTATTTTTCTTAACACAGGCAATGTGTTAAAATTTAACACACTAATGTGTCATAAATCACATGATTTGTGTCATATATGTGCTATTCTTAACCAGTTCAAATGAATGCAATACAAAAAAAGCTATTAAAAAATATATATATATATATATATATATATATAATATATATAAAATTAAAACTTGACTGCTACATTTACACCAAGTCAATTTTCACATGTGATTTGAATACTGAACATTAATAATACAAAAAGTAGTTCACAAGCACTGTTAGAATGAGCAACATCTACCCCGCTAGAAAGGTAAAGTTCTCAGGACGTCCCGCCGGTGTCAATGACGTTCCCACAATGTTTCCCGAGATGCTCATGATGTGGAGTTCTTTAAAGGGTTGGGTGACGTTATTTGGAGGACCTTCAGGGATTAACACTGCTCAGAAACAAGTGCTTAATGAGAATTAAAAGAGGTTTAGATGTTAGTTTCATTTCACAAATGTCACCATGACCATCACTGGTCATAAATTTATAACATTAGTTTTTATTTGGCTGTTGTGAATCTGTGTTTACAAAACACTCTTATTATGACAAAAAAAGCCAGAAAAAAAAACATGATCAGTTGGTTTTGACTGATCAGTGATCTGTTTAAAATAATAATAACAATAGTGTAAATCTGTGATTATGTTTGATATTAAATTAATTTAGTGTTTTAGTTTTATTCAAATAATTTGTTGGATTTAATAATAATAATAAAAAAACATTTTGCACAATGCATTTTGAACGTCTGTGCAACTGAGATACAAACATTCATCAAGAATCAGCATATGAATCGCAATGATGGTGACAATAAATAAAAAGCTTCATGCTGCAGTGCATTCTGGGTGCACCAATCAAAACTCATTCATGGCTCCAAAAATGCATTGCAACATGAATAAATTATGCACCTGAATTGTCTTAGTATTTTCTTTTATTCTTATTATTTGCTTTAATTGTTGCTATTTTTGATGTGACTTTTTAGTAGCTTGCTTTGTGATGTTCAAAGATGTTTATCTGAATATTTTGTTGATTGTCACCATTGTTGAGATTCATATGCAGATTATTCATGTCAATGTGTGCTTTTCGTGCACAATTGTTTTAATTGTTCAAACACAGTTCAAATTCAATCTGCAGAAACAAACTTCTAAACAAGCTTCTATTTTCAACAGTGTGAAAGGCAACATTTGATGAACATGCTTCCAGCATCATGTTTTTTCCAAGTTTTCTTTGCTACGTTAATGTACTTTGTGAACGCAAAACTACAGCAAAAAAACAAACAAACATGATTTTGTAGATTTAAGGGTCAAGAGCCCAACTAAAGCAAACACTGACCACAGTGATGGTGATGGTGACGTTTTGTGAAATGAAACTAACATCTAAACCTCTGTTAGTTCTCATTAAGCACTTTTTTTCTGACAGAAATAAAGTCAAACTGGTTAGTATTAAGTGAAGCTGGTGATGCTGTTTGTGTAGTTGTTTAATCCTCCTCTGCTGAGATCTTCAGAAATTTAATGTGTTTTATTTCAGTTGATTTCCTGTTGAAGTCTGTGACTAAGTCGGTTGTAATTGTGTTTCTGTTCGTTTCTCTCTTTTTTTTTGTTTCTCTTTCTTCAGTAATTCTGCTTGTTAACATTCTCATTAAGTTCAACTCTCGTTTTAAAGACACTGCTTCAGTGTTACTTTAACACTCTGTATTGTGGGACCAAACACACTCTGAGCAGTGTTCATCCCTGAAGCTCCTCCAAATAACGTCCCCAACCCTTTAAAGATCTCCACATCATGAGCATCTCGGGAAACGTTCTGGGAATGTCATTAACACCAGCAGGATGTTCTGAGAATGCTCTGGGAACATTACATTTCTAACGGGGAAATCCATATACCTGACATGATATCCACGTCATGAAAAAAGAGACGCGGATTTGGTTAACAGCTTGTGGAGTGACGCAGCAGCAATATGACTGGATGATAGTTAACACATACTGTGTTGTTTCTCTCTCTCTCTCTCTCTCTTTTTAAACATGATCAACTTAAAATTAAACAAAATGTGTTAAAATGGCCATAACACAAAAAATGTATTATTTAACACATCCTTTTTGAGAGTGTATGCATATTTACTCTATTGCATTATAATATATTCACATTTCATACCTTCCCGGAACTTCAACTCAAGGCGCTTAGCGAGATCATTTTGTTTGATGTTGCGCAGTGCTTGGACTGTTATCTTCCCAGCATCATCACTGTACTGCTTTACCATGCAGTCCACCACATCCGAACGATCAACTTCCTCCAGCTTTCCTCGAGGAATAGGTTTGATGTCTTCTGCCACACCATTAGACAGGTGCCAGATGAAATCTTTGAACTCTGCTTTTACAAGTTCGTCAAGTGCATCCAACATCAATCTTTTAGTGATGTCCATTTTATGTCACTAGGAGAAAAAGGACAAATCAGTCTTGATTGTGCTCTTAAAACAGTTCGCTTAACAAACAGAACTATGTTTTCCAGTGTGTTTAATGTCTTATTAAGTGCATGCTTAATATCTCATGCATACACAATGTCTTTCTGATTTTCTTGTACTTGTGATCTTGTTCACCTGTTAACTGTCACGGGCCCACCGGTGGGCCCACTTGCCATTACATGTTTTAAACAGTAATATCTTAGTCTGAACCTAAAGCAATCTTGACAAACTATATATCGTTTGAAAGCTTAAAGACTCTAGTTTTCATATTTGGTGACTAATTTTTTTAATATTTTACAGAGCAACTGTAATTTATTAATTTGTAAGAAGAGTACTCATCAGTACTCATCAGATTCAGAGAGCGAGTTCTGACCTTTACTTTGAAATAATGATACATATAAAAAATCATGAAAAATCTCCATTCATGTTCATGTCAAGTGTTCAAAGGATAACATTCATTCTATTTTTTGAGAAAAAAAGGTCTAAAAGTGTTTCGAATATAAAGAAAAAACAATAGGATCTCAATTTTTGATGCAGCATGAACTATAATGTACATTCAGGGTTCTTGTCGCATGTCTTTTATGTGTTTTTTCGTGGTTGAATTGAAATCAAATACTGCCATACTACACTTGATACTTCTGAATGTGATGTCTACATCATAAATATTGAGAAAAGTATGGAAAAACATGTTTCAGATCACTCAAACCATGCATGGAAATGGAGGCACCCTTATATGGTTACTAATGGGGTTTGATGGTCATCTAGTGGAAATGCTTGGTACTACGCCAAAACAAAATTTCACTGAAAGCTTATTTTTTGAGATATCAACCTAAGTCTCTGCTGCAAAGCATTCAAAATTTATAACAATTTAAGTTGGAAATGTAATTTTGAGGCCTATACTCAAAAAGTGGAACCGACAGTTAACAGGTTAAAGTATTGTTAAATTATTATTATTTATTTATTTATTTTTCTTTATCACAGTTCGTTATGCCACATTAAGGATTTTGCAGTATGGGAGAAAAACACAATATACATAGTACATTTTGTTAATAAACTGTATATCGAATTTGGTCTTTTAATAGCACTGTTTTAATGCATTAAGTCATATTAAGTGTTAGTGGTTTTGTACGCATTGTACTGTGGCCACGGATTTGCGGGTCTTGTCTTTTTCTACAGGTGACTTGCAGGACTCTGCAAGTTATGGCCTATTAAATTAGTTTAAGCACCAAGGCATTTTGTCTCCTTTGGCAATGCACAGTATGGATTTAGTGTGTGTTAAGCACTTTGACGTTTTAAAGACCTGGGACAGGCTTGCACTTCTCAACCCAGCCAACAATCTTATGTGGGGCCCAGATGGGTGGCACCTGGGCTATCTAACTGGGCCCCAGCCAGTTTTGTCCTCGGTTTCCATGAGGGCCCCACATGGGTCAGCCCAGATGAAACAATGAAATGAACTCTGCTCAGTATGCATACTACAGAGTGCTAAAAATAAGACTGAAGCAGCACTGCAGTTCATTAGATAATTAAGTGATTAAACTAGTACTGATTAGGCATTTAGTGACAAACACCTGCTTAAGAAAAAAGAGAGGAGCAGAAACACAACAGCTACTCTTGACTTCCAGCCACAGCCTGCAAAACAACTGCAAATAAAATACATTAAATCTCTGAAGATCTCAGCAGAGGAGGATTAAACAACTCCACAAACAGCATTACTAGCATCATTATTACTAACCAGACTGACATTATTTCTGTCAGACTTCTACAAAAGTGTTTGAGAATTACAGAGGTGGAGGGGACAACCATTGCTGTTCTCACAACTACATCCCTTTGTCTTGTGGCTAAAGGAGTGTATTTATAGGCTAGATATGAACGACCATGCGAGGCATTTTGTATGTTTTATAAGCAGTGAAATAAGCATGTATTTGACCGAAATTCCAGAATTGTCAGCAGACTGCATGTATAGCGCGGTGAATGTTTATATGACTGTCAACCAATGGGATGCTACATTTTATTCTTTCCGACATTAAAGCACTTGAATACGACAAGCTCGTAATCACGACTTCATAAGTGGGAAATAGGAAATTTCCGATAGCACGTGAAGGCAGCATAAGGCCTCAAGTGTGGGTATTTGGGCAAGCCAGCACACTTTAGATTCACCTGGAAGTAGTTTAATCCAGGTACTTTTTCACTGAAATGTAGCTTAATAGTATAAGTAATTTGCAGTACACTCCTGCCCCCCACTAATCAAGTAAAAAACATTCACTCCGCTTTTTAATTATTTGTATTTTTCTCCGAAGTGAAAACGAGCTTCTATGAATCTGTGCTGAACAAGATCAAAGCAAAAATATTGCCTACTCCTTGAAGAAAGATAGCCCACACTAAATTTTGTCACATTCAGTTTTTATTAAATATTGCCACATTCAGCTACATTATCCCCTGTAGTATAGTTGAACATGAATAATTAAAATTAAAAGACCTTTGCGACGCTGATGCTATTTTTGTCATATTTATTACTGTAAAGTTGCTTTTAACCTGTAAAGCCATGTAGAAAAACATAAATTTATATGTAAATAACTCTACTTACGATAGCTTTTCCGTGTACAGTCTGCTTGCTCTTTCTTTGTTAAGAGGTTTCGCTTTCTGGACTAAAGTCCGCCTCATATGTTTCCGTGTCAGTTTTTTAACAACTTGAATGTGTTTATTTACTATGGTATGCGTTAGAGGATGTCCTCTAGCTGGAGTTCAGTTCATTCATAATGAATTTGTGAATTTGAATAGAGAGATAGGGAACGCGGAGTTTTGGATTGCATAAACAAATGAACAAATAATAAACAAAATGAACAAAAACATGGTCAAGGAGGAGTAAACAGCATAAGAGTCGATTAGGATGATTTTTGATGAGACTTTGGGAGCAGGCTGAGTGAAAGTTTTTCACATGTGGTGTGTGCGTCGCTGTAATGAGTCCGCGCATGTAAATGAATGGGTGTATGCATGTACATGCATGTGTAAATGTGTACGTGTATGAACAAAAAGCCTCCTGAATGAAAACTGTGCAACCCAGTGTCCCAAAAATACTTATATATATATATATATATATATATATATATATATGTATTATAGTTGAATTTTGAAGTAAGAAGTGTTGGATTATTTCGATCATGATTTTTCTCTTTTTTTTCTAAAAAAAAATAAATAAAAAATATTCCGTTTTTTTTATTTTTGTCTATTTAAATTATGTTTACAAACTCAAAACACAAGATTAATGGTCAAAAACTGTACTTTTTTGAAAGCCATTTATTTTCTGAAAAAAAATGACACCTTGCACTTGAAAATAGCACATTCTGTTAGAATTTTACAGTCAAATAAACAAGATGTGTGAAAATGACCTATTTTACCCTTAGGCAATAGCTCCTAATGCATGCGTTGTCGTCATCTGTTTTGGATTGGCTGCAATGAACAATAAACTTGTTCTGTCGATCAGCATCATCTCTAGACTGATCATTCACAGACATGTGTGTGTGTGTGTGTGTGTGTGTGTGTGTGTACGTATACATATCAATGTGTAAATAAAGGATATACACAAACACAGAGAGAGAGATGCTTATGCATTCATAGTGCATGTTTTATTTGTATTATATAAATAATCAAACATTCAGTAAACTTATAATGAAAGAAAAAAACAAAAAACAAACCATGGGCTCATTAATGACCTTTATTTAAAATCATATTTTGTTGTGTTATGAAAGTTTAGTTTTACAATTATAGTATTTAAAAAAACAACAACATTCTTTTGTTCTTGTTTAATAAAGTAGCCTTTAAATTCGTTACAGGCTTGGTATGTAGTAAAAGTCAGTGCTGTACAATGTAAACCGTATCAAAAGCATCACATAAAACTTCCTGCTGTTGTCTCCTCCTTGAATGCTTCTGACATGGCTGATGTGCACTGCAAAAACTGATATGCAAAAAAAATAATAATAATAAAGTAACTTATTACTAAACATTACTTGTGTAAAATGGATTTTATTCCCATATTCACATATACCTGCATGTGTCATTTTGGATAAGAGCAGATTCACCCACCAACTCAATAAAACATTTTAGAAGATGCAGCATCACGATTGTCTGAACCAATGAGCATTAAGCTGTGTCGTCAGTCAGTCGTTTCCCATCATGCTTTTGGTCAGCGCAGTCGGTGGAGAGCAACTGCGCGCGACTGCTCAATCCGACACAGCCGCCTCACCGTCGCGGGAGTTTTTTGGCACAGGTCAGCATGACATCAGAGCAAGGCGGACGTAACTCGGACACTTTACTAACCGGCATGCACCTCGCGGTGATCACCGGTGATCGGTTCTGTACAGATTTTGCTAATTTAATTTAAGAAGCGCTCGATCGTCCACAGCGTAATACAACAAAGGTACAAACTAATTGTAAATTGACTATTAGGGTTTACATAATTTCCGTGACAGAGTTCAAGATTAATCCTTCAATCTTACTACTGGAGCTGCCCGTTTCAAACGATTATTAAGCGATTATTAAACAGCAAGCAAACTATGCAAAAGCGGCAGTCCTTCTGGTGCACTCAGTGTCCGAATTCACTCACTCGTTTTCATAAGAGTGGACTCCCCAGTCAACAATTTGATCTCACAGAGATCATTTAAGAGACAAATACAGCTTAACATATAAATAGTTATTTTTTCCTCAAATTCACTGTAAGATTTTCTATAAACACTGTGACCAAGAAAGACAACAGATATAAATTGCAATTGAACTGAGTTTTATTAACCCGACTGAAGGAAAAACAACAATAACATGGTATACATTATAAACTGACTGAATAGGTCATCAAAATAAAATATATAACTTGTGTGGCTGCTTCGTGGCATTCAAGATCTCCACATGGAGATGGTGCTGAAGCACACAGGCTCTGGTTTTCCACCAACATTCAACACCCCTGTACAGTGCATCCGGAAAGTATTCACAGCGCTTCACTTTTTCCACATTTTATGTTACAGCCTTATTCCAAAATGGGTTAAATTCATTATTTTCCAAAAAAAGTCTAAAAACAATACCCCATAATGACAATGTGAAATAAGTTTGTTTGAAGTCTTTGCTAATTTTTTTTTTTTTTAAATCACATGTACATAAGTGTTCACAGCCTTTGCCATAACACTCAAGATTGAGCTCAGGTGCATCCTGTTTCCACTGATCATCCTTGAGATGTTTCTACAACTTGATTGGAGTCCACCTGTGGTAAATTGAGTTGATTGGACATGATTTGGAAAGGCAAACACCTGTCTATATAAGGTCCTACAGGTAACACTGCACGTCAGAGCACAAACCAAGCCATGAAGTCCAAGGAATTGTCTGTAGACCTCTGAGACAGGATAGTATCAAGGCACAGATCTGGGAAAGGGTACAGAAACATTTCATGTAGTCTCTGTTACCCTTAAAGCACTATATAAATATGACTTGACTTGGAATAATGCAACAAAAATACCTCCGTACTGAGGGACTATTCTACGTGAACATAATTATGAGACAATAAAATAAACTCAGTTGCTCAAAATGGATTGCTGTCGACTGAAGACCAAAGTGAGGCTTAGATAAAAATATATTTGTTTATTATAATTGATTTAATTATAATATTATAACTATTTACTTTAAAAAATCTTTATAAGTCTCTTCTCTCTGCCATGGATATAAATTTAATCGAATAGTTGAGGCGGCACAATAACCAGACAGACGTCACACTCACACATTGTGTACTCTCCTGTGTCTTTCTGATTTATTCTCTCATCTCTCAGTCTGTTTTGTCTTATGTCTGTGAGACATAGCTGTTTTGTTTTCTCTTTTAGGAGTTTTTAATTTTCAGTTGATTCTTATGAATAGATTTTTAATGAAGTGAAGCCAGATTTAGCATTAGATTTTTTTTTTAAATTGTGTATAAATTTTGAATAACTTTTTTCAAGCTTCTCACAATTAGTTTTAGTCCACATGATCATACTCAAGCTTTACTCTCATTACCTTTAATCTCTATTTAATCTAACATCCCTACAAGCCTCTATCAAAAAATAAATAAATAAAAATAATGTGTAACAGGGTTGTCTCTGTGTTGTGTTGTGTAGAACTCACGATGGACACCATTTCACGATTTAGGATACATTTTTATTCTTTTATATTGGAAATGGATTGAACAGTGTTGCTATGATTCAGCAATTACATTTGTACATTCACAGCCAACCTCTCTCTCTCTCTCTCTCTCTCTCTCTCTCAGCTGGCGTGAATCTAAAATCACTACTGGTTACATAAACTTGCTAATGAACAGTTACACAAAAATAACACTTTATTTTAAAGGCCTGTAGTTGTTGGTGATCAGATTCAGCAATCATACCCGTGCGTGTTCTATAATGCAGGCATGTAAATGAAATGTAGTGGCACAAACAAGCATCATATAATCTTTCTAAACGTGTACATGTGAGTATTAAACTACAGAATGCTTGAACAATTAATACAATATATTTTTCTCATGGATCATTCACTCCCCATTCGCTCTCTTGGCTGGCATGAATCTAAATGACTGGAATCAGTTCATTACACATCAAGATCTGGGTGGAGAGAGCAGGTAGAATATGAGTAAAGAGCCATACATGAAAATAAGTTTTGACCCTCTCACACTTACACACAAAGTCCTTGAATGCGGACGGCCGCACACACCTTGATTGCAAATACTGTATTACAGTACTATATAGGAGAATAGCTTGTGAAAACAGATTTGGTAAAAGTTTAGATGTACACTAGCATGCATGTGAGCTAAACACTAATAGACTAAGAAGAATAACACTTCAGATTTGATGTCTTGTGGGTCTTTAACATACATTTGTACTTTATGTAAGAAAGGTTTGTGACTGCTTCAAAACGAGGCTGGTTGCGTGTCTCTGGTGCTATCAGGTTTTTTAAATGTGCAATAATTGTAATGTATTTTATTGGGTAATGTGCAATATTCCTGCTGTTATCAGGCTTTTTAGTGTGTAACAATTGTAGTGTATTTTTATTGGGTAATGTGCAATTTTTTATTAATTTTTTTTTTTTGTGTATACTTAGGTGGATATGTCTGTGTGCATGGATTGATTTGTGGTTGCTGCTGTAACAATATCATTTCCTGTGAAGGATTAATAAAATATTGTTTCTCACAGCAGGTTACTGAATTTTGCATAGAGATAATGATGATTCAAACACCCTGAATCCAGCGTAGAGGGGTTCAGTGAATGTGGTGTTGAATGTGTGTAAGCGTGTGAGTGTGTGTGTGTCAGAGACGCTGTAGAAGGACAGAGTGCCGGCAGACCAGTCCAGATACACTCCTACTCTATTAGATGGTGAAACGGCAGGAATGTCAGTGTTCTTATTATTGTGCCAGACATGGAATCCATTAGAAGTGCAGAAGAGACTCCAGGATTTGTCATTGTATCCAAACCAACAGTCATTCCCTCCTTTCCTGCTGATTCCTTTATATGATACTGATATATCAGCCCACCTCGTCCCACTCCATTCAGCCTCCCAGTAACAGCGTCCAGTCAGACTCTCCCGACACAGAACCTGCTCATAGTTCTCAAATCGCTCTGGATGATCAGGATACGACTGGGGCTCTTCGACATGGGTCACGTTCCTGTTGTCCTCAGACAGACGGAGATGATTATGTGCTGTGTTTGGATCCAGTGTGAGATCACAGGCATCTGAACACAAGAAGAGAGAAATACATGAATGACATGAATCATTTAAGTGTGTGTGTGTGTGTGTGGGCAGGTGGGTGTGAGAGAGATAAAATATCTACATTTTCTCAGTCCTGGTGTGATTCTGAAAAGGGCTCCGTGGTCCAAACTAGAAAAATAAAAATAAATTACAAATGAAAAACGTTTAATTATTAAAAGGCTGATTATGTTGAACTTCATAACATAATAAACAAGTCCAATCATAAACATAATATTTCCTGCTGAAATGGCAATGGCACTTTATTGTTGACTAGAAGATTAAGTAAGGCATAATGCACATCCAGCCAGTTGTTATCACAGAATAAAACCTGACAGAGAGATGAGGACCCAGGCATCAAGCCGAGGGGTCTTGATTACCTGAGAATATTTTATTTTGCAATAACAACCAGCTGGATGTACATTATCCAGCTTATTACACAGCTACTTCACACATAGTTAATAAGTGGCTGCAAAATATTGATTTCAGTCTAAATATTTTATCTCACTGAACGCAAAGCTTCCATGAAGAAAGCTGTTGCAAGCAAATGGCAAGTTCAAACTAGACGAACTTTTAAGGGATACGGTACAGTCATACCACATTATTACACAGCTTTTTACCACAAAAGGTGCAAGAGATATTGATTTGAGATGAAATCATTTAAAAATCTTACTTGTTTATTATCTTACAATCTAGAGAGTGTACAAAATGTGATGAACATAGCAACAAAATTACAGTACAGTTATTACTGAAGTCTGATTTCATTTTCAATATAATTGATAACTATGACAGAGATGTGAGATTATTTTAATATTTTATTAGCTCACCAAATGCAAATCAAAGTGCAGTTACCTGAGTGAGCCTGTGTTATCAGTTTGTGGAATAACAAACCACTAGGTGGCGCAATTGACCAATCAGAATCAAATATTCCAGAGAACTGTGTAATAATAATTCTTAATCATCTGTATTTTTGTTTTATTTTAATCACTATTTTATGCATTTGTTTATTTATTTTTACTACATAAAAGACAGTACACCTATTTTTACTATTCCATTGTAATGCTGAATGGCTGCCAGGAGGCAACGTCAATATGGCCATAGATTGAACTGACTTAAAAGGAAAATCCCACCCCTGACTGCCCCACATACTTGAGTTTCTCCAGTTTATAGTTTGGATCCTCCAGTTTGTGTTTGAGCTGGACTCCTGATGGTCCTGTGTGATTGTAGCTCAGATCCAGCTCTCTCAGGTGTGAGGGGTTTGAACTCAGAGCTGAAGACAAATAACCACAGCCTTCCTCTGTCACCATACAGCCTGACAACCTGCAGACAGAGAGAGAGAGACACAGAACAACCAAATCAGCACAACTGAAACTGCATCCGCACAAGACATGTACATCATTTGCTCTAAGTTGGTGTTTTACCACAACCATATAATTTACACTGCTACAACTAGGATTTTCATTATCAACTACTCTTAACATTCACCTCTAGTCCAATGTCCTTATTACAATGTCCTGTAATAATAACATATTGGTGAAACAGATTTGGCTCATGCTTCAGTGCATATTTGTGTTTGTGCTCTGAAGAGCATCAACAGATTCTATTTATAATGTGTTTTTGCAATGTTGAGCAATGTAGCCAATCACAGACGTATCTTTTCATCTCTTAAATGCAAAGGCCAACCAGAGGTGTTTAAGTTAGTCAGAATCCACCCACTTCTCAAAACGGCTGAGTTTTTGTTCAGTGTTGTGTTCTACACACTCCAGAATTGTGTCATTATAACAAAATGTGGACACAATGTAAATAAAAGATCTAATGCAATGACTGACATAGTGATAATCATAGCCATGGATGGGACAAAAAAAAAATATTAAAACAGATGTGCATTAAGCAATGTAAAGACTGATATATTAATAGAAAAATATTCAACATTTTGTATCAAAATATTTTTGAAATGCTGTTGCAATTATTTGTAAAAGTAAGGATTTGTAAATCTCTCACTGTACATTGCTATTCTTGGCATGGTGGTGCTTTGGACCTTCTTTCTTACACATTGCATCTGCTCTTTACCAGAGCACCTAAGAAGCACCCTCTGTGACTCAAGAACAGGTCAAAAGGATCTGTATATTGCATATTAAACAATTCAAAACACCAGAAAAAAATCTAGTCAGACAGAAATGTTCCATTTGCTTTCCATTCAACCTAGTGAAAAATAAATATTCTTAATTGTATTCAAAATATATATATTTAATAATAAGTATACTAAAAATAGATTGACATGTCTATACTAACTGAAAATACATTCTAAATGTAGTTATTTCATGCTTTCATCAAGCACAAACTTAGTGTACTACAAATTAATTTGTAAAATATTATACTTATTACAAATGCATTTGGGGAAGGATGAACTATATTTATACTACGGGGCCGTTGAATGCTTGAATCTGATTGGCTGCCGAACGTTCTAAGATGTGCAATTATTTTCAGGAAACGCACAGCTAACTTAGTTCCAGGCAGCTCTTGACCGCATTACATGACCATATCACTTCGCCAAATGATTTCTGTTATTTCAAAGGTCTTACAACAGCAAAATAACCAAAACCCACAACGACACTGGCCAAATAAATAAATATAGTAAACAATATGATAAAAACGACAGATCATGTCCATGTTTTTGCCACAAAATTATGCTTTATTATGTACGGAAAGCACATACTCTATCTCTCCCGCTCTCTCTCCCTCACAGACCGCACATACATAACAGTTACAGTTTGCACACACACTAACATACATCACACTAATGTTGTTACGATTTTATCAGTAAACAACTTAAAAACTACATGACTTCTCACAAGTGAGGTAACAACAACAGCGCTGTCCGTGAACAAAAGGAACTAAGTTTCACTATAACTAGACATTGCTGCCGAACACTATTGAGAGATGCACAGAGGTAATCTCTCTCTCTCTCCGCTTTGCGTCGTGACCGCATCACCACCTCGGGTGTGCATTATTTTTCTAATAATTCAACGGCCCGTCATCAATTATTCCTTACATACACTGTAAAAAATGATTGTGATTTTAACAGTAAAAAACTGTAAAATACCACAGTAATAACCTGTTAAATGATTAAGAGTAAGTTTCCTTACTACATACAGTGAATAACTGTAATAGATCTAACCTTTGTTTTCGAGAAAGTAGCCTCAGAGTCGACACTCATAGACTGTGTCTGAAACCACTCCCTACACCCTCATCACTAGTCCTACATTACTTCACTATATAGTCCATTAGACAGAGTGATTGAGAACCTATGAGTGAATTCAGACACTGATGAACACCTGCTGTTAACAAACACAATCACTGAAGGAAAGAACAAGAAACAAAACTACAACTGACATACAGCCACAGCCTTAAATGAAATCAACTGAAATAAAACAGCAGAGGATGATTAAACAACTCCACAAACAGCAGCTCCACTTATTACTAACCAGTTTGACTTCATTTCTGTCATATATCGACGAATTAACAGAGGTTTATATTTTATTTCAAATATTTTGTTTGACCTCACCATCTTGGTGATCGGTGTTTGCTTTAGTTATGCTCTTGACCCTTGACTCTTTAAGGTTAGTTTTTTTTTGGTTGTTGTAACTGTGTTTGTAAAGCACATTTGTTATGACAAGAAAAGCTAAGAGAGCTTGTAGTTAAATATTTTTGGTTAACTGTTATTGGTGATCATCATCACTGATTTATTTCAGTTAGTGTCAAACAATATGGGTGATTCGTAATTAATTTCATATTGTATATGGTAGTAATATTACTCTACAAGTTAAGCTGACAAACCATTATGAAAGAATTTAAAAGCCTTTTATGCACAAAACCATAAGAGTTACAACACCATTTAGACACACAGACATCAGGAATCAGCACATGAACCTCAACAATGGTGACTACTAATAATAAAAATAAAATTTAAAAAAAAATGCCGCAAAGCATGCTGGGTGCCAGTACAAAACTCCCAGCATGCACTGCAGCATGAATAAATTATGCAGCTGAATGTTCTTAATATTTTCTTTATTTGCTTTTATTTAGGTGTTGTTTTGTTGTTACTTTTCAGTAGACTGTTTTGTGATGTTCAGAGTTGAACCGTTTTTTTTTTTTTTATATCGTTTTTGATTGTCACCAATTTTGAGATTCATACGCTGATTGTTGATGTCTGTGTGTGTTTAAGTTCTGCCGTAGTTCAAAACATTTATTTGTGCATATTCTGGTTAGAGCTGTTTCACAATATTCGATTGTAGTAATCAATGGTGCAATTAACATATCACATGTTTAATAAGAGACTTAACGTGGTATAATCAGTGAATTAAACTAGATCATGTTGGTTTTGACATCACAAACATCAGTCTCAGATGATTAAAGATTATTTTGGCTTCTTTTGCTTTAAAAACTATGCTTAATAAACACAGCTAATTAAAACAACCAAACAAAAACCAATGTTAAAGAGTCACGATTCAAGATCCCAACTAAAGCAACCACTGATCGCCAATATGGTGACTTCAAATGAAAGTACAATAACTAAAATCTCAATAAGAGCTTTTGTACACATATGACATAAAGTAAAAGTGGTTAGTAATAAGATGCTGGTGTGGAGTTGTTTAATCACCCTCTTCTGAAATCTTGAGAGATTTCATGTGTTTTATTTCAGTTGATTTCATCTTGGCTTTAGCTGTAAGTTTTATTTATCTTTTCTTGTTTCTCGTTCCTTCAATGATTCTACTTGTTAACAGCAGGTGTTCATCAATAAAGCATAATCCTAATTTAATTAGTCACTTAATTCTCTCATTAATTCATCACTGCTTCAGTGTTACTTCAACACTCTGTAGTGTGGACACATAGAAGTGCTCTTTAAAACTGAGGATTTTGCTGTGGGATTAAAGGGTTAAATTTGTGAGATGACAAAACATTCTGTGAAATGTAATTTTAACAGAAATATACCGTAAATTTAATTTACGGAAGCAAACTGTAAAAAACAGTAGATTACTGGCAACCACAGCTGCCGGTATTTAACCGTAAAATCAAGACAAAAAAACAGCAAAATACTGTTAAACCTAACAGTCAACTTCCTGTTGTGTTTTGTGGGTCACCATTGTGCTGGAGAGTAGAGCCTGTGCTTAAGTCAAGGACGGAGAGAGGGACACTAATGTCATGCTGCATGTTGCTTTATTTAAAGGCAATAACTATGTAGCTGTTAGTTTTAATCGCACATGCATGTGTGCTGCTGTTATTTGCAAGAGATTTGGGTTGGATTGATGACTTTACATAAATCAGTAAGATTTTCTACACGGATTTAAACTAAATAGTTCTCAATACTCTTGTGCTCATATTACATAAACATTATAAATATTAGTTTATAAACAAATGGCAGTTGGATAATTTAAGCGTAGTCGGTTTCTGCAAATAAGATGAGTTAACTGAAAGGTTTGTGTATTAACATTGTATCAGTTAATGAGATACGTTTTTTCACTGTAAATTTAAACAGTTCTGTAAATCCTAAAATGTTGCTACCGTATTTTTCACGGTAAAATTCTGGCAACTACAGCTGCCGGTATTTTTCCGTAAATTTAACAGATTTTTTTTTACAGTGTATTCATCTTTAAGAAAGTACACTGGCTAGGTTCTTAATTCCATCTACAACATGTTTGAAACTTGTTAAAAGTGATTTTCACACATTCATACCATATAAACTAACTGGACGAAACCTTTGAAAGAGGACGCCACTTCATAACCCCAAAGACATGTCCATACTTATGGAGTCAATTTAATGCCGCATATATATGCAAAAGAAAATAAAGTTTTGCAAAAGAAAATAAGTTTTGCAAAGAAAAATAAAGAATTGCAAAAGAAAATGAAGTATTGCAAAAAGAAAATAAGTTTTGCAAATAAAAATAAAGAATTGCAAAAACAGAGCAAAAGCAATGATTTTGCAATACATATTTTCCATGGCCATATCTACTAATTTATTTGCAATGCAACTTTTATTTTGTGTTTCAGTCAAGTTTGAGTTTGCGATACCGTTTTCCTCTTTGCGCTTCACGTTTCTGCACGTCTCACTTTGTGGCGCTGTTTTGACATGGGGGTGGAGTCAGGGGACAGGGGCGTGTCCAACAGGCCTGGGCATGCCTCCCTGGAAGTGACGTCATCGGCCCGAGACGCAGATCACAGCTGATCCAGGCACCGTCATTGAGCAGAGGCATGCGGGCGGATCGTTTCCTTTTATTCACTAGCTTTAAAACATGCATGCTTTCATTTTATTAACAAATGTATATGTGTATTAGCAGCGTTTGCTCAAGTTAAAGAAGTTGTTAATATGAACATCTGCTGTTTATTTCTCTCAATGTGTGCACACTTTTATAGCATTAAAATGTGTATTGTTTCATCTGGTTAACTAAATGTGCATTAATAGTGCTTGTTTAAAATCTCTTAACCTGTGCACAGCGCTCTTTGTTTACATTAGTTCAGAGTTACTGCTAGTTTTAATGTAAAATAATGCATTTAACTTCACAAACTATACATCATTAAAAAGGTCTAAGATTCAAGCTTCATATCCATCTCGACTTCGTTTTTCATTTACATAACTCCTGGCATAAATTAAGAAATGACTGGCACTGGAAGTTTAAAAAAAAAAACTTGAGTCTTTTTGGTTTAAATTTCTCGTGGCCACGATATACTAATGGGTAAACAAACCAGCGTGACCATAGCAACCTGGGATTATCAGAGATGTAATTAAGAAATGATACAAAAAAAAAATACATTATTAAATTATTATATTAACACCACCACGGGGTAATTTTACCCATGGCTGTTTTTCAAATAGGCTACATAATATATTTTCAATTAAAAATATCCAAGTCTTACAGTCATTGACTTTTACTGAAATTGTGTTATTTACAATCCCCTGTTTATTGTTAAAAAAATTGTTTAGATAAAACCAGAACAAAAATGGGGCATTTATACCTATAAGCGCCATCAGGACAAATTTACGCATAATTCCTGTCATCACGTTCAAATGAAGATGTTTATTCCTCTACTCATAAATGTTCAAACTTTGGATTAAATATTAATTTGTGTTTGCAATTTTTTATCGTTTATGGTTCGCTACTGTGTTGCTTATTTATTCCTGAAAAAAAAAATCTGAATTATGATGTAATGAATAAAACAATTTTTATGATTACCCCAAGTTTATTGGTGTTGTTCTCTTATTCAAATGATAAATTATATATAACTAAACAAATTAATTAATTAGGTGAAACTGTGCACTTGAATTTGTCATTGTACATCCTTTGCAATGTGGTGAATTAGTATTGCTTATAATAGTCTATTTAGGGTGTTTTAGTCATTTAAATAACATGGGTTATCTTGAAACATTTTATTAGCTATAATATTACAACACCCAAATATGTATTTATTTCCTCGTAATTCTCGTTGTCATTGCAGGCTGGTTTATTCATCATTAAGAAAAGTGATTAGTGTAACCTGCTTAAAAATAGCTGTGAACTTAAAACAACAGGACAAAAACATAGCTGATGACTAAAAATGATAATTTTATGACTCTAGACATTGTGAAGACAGTGGCATAATACAGTGACAAACTACGTTTTTAGCCATATCAAAACAGTAGTCATGGCATGGGTGAATTTGACCCGCTGGCGCTTTTAGGTATACAGCGACCTCTGGTGGTTGAAGTGTTAACCATAGGCTACGTACTGGACTGTATCACGATGTAGACAACATTCGAATTAAGTTTATTATGAATAAATGTTACATAAAGTATAATAAAATAGGCCGACAAGAAAACATTTTTATCCATCCCACAAGTCTTGTAAGTCCATGTATTTTATTAGTATTGGTAATATTTTTATATTCGTTGTTATGTATTTAATTTATTTTCCCTTCATTTCGATCTCTTAACGTTCAGGGCTGTATAATAATAATAATAATAATAGCCTAATATACACATATATTACATAAAAAGACACGATCAACGGACTGTGGGATGGATAAATATATTTGATCAGTCTCTGATAATCCCAGGTTGCTATGGTCACGCGGGTTTGTTTATGCATGATTAAACTCATGGCCACGACATACAGTATTATCACGTTCCCACGACTTAATATCTCGTGGCCACGACAAAACTAAACCAAAAATACTTTTTAATCTTTTTTTAAACTTCCAGTGCCAGTCATTTCTTAATTTATGCCAGGAGTTATGTAAATGAAAAACGAAGTCGAGATGGATATGAAGCTTGAGTCTTAGACCTTTTTAATGATGTATAGTTTGTGAAGTTAATTGCATTATTTTACATTAAAACTAGCAGTAACTCTGAACTAATGTAAACAAAGAGCGCTGTACACAGGTTAAGAGATTTTAAACAAGCACTATTACACTATTAATGCACATTTAGTTAACCAGATGAAACGATACACATTTTAATGCTATAAAAGTGTGCACACATTGAGAGAAATAAACAGCAGATGTTCATATTAACAACTTCTTTAACTTGAGCAAACTCTGCTAATACACATATAGATTTGTTAATAAAATGAAAACATGCATGTTTTAAAGCTAGTGAATAAAAGGAAACGATCCACCCGCATGTCTCTGCTCAGTGACGGTGCCTGGATCAGCTGTGATCTGCGTCTCGGGCCGATGACGTCACTTCCAGGGAGGCATGCGCAGGCCTGTTGGACACGCCCCTGTCCCCTGACTCCACCCCCATGTCAAAACAGCGCCACAAAGCGAGACGCACAGAAATGTGAAGCGCAAAGGGAAAACGGTATCGCAAACTCAAACTTGACTGAAACGCAAAATAAAAGCTGCATTGCAAATAAATTAGTAGATATGGCCATGGAAAATATGTATTGCAAAATCATTGCTTTTGCTCTGTTTTATTTATCTATTTTGCAATTCTTTATTTTTATTTGCAAAACTTATTTTCTTTTTGCAATACTTCATTTTCTTTTGCAAAACTTTATTTTCTTTTGCATATATATGCGGCATTAAATTGACTCCATACATACTCACTCAGCCCAACAACTGTTGATAAGAGATGAATGAAGCAACTCATCTTATGATCCTGTAGCTGTATGAAGGCCATATAATGTATGTCTGTGGGGATTGTTTGCATTGTATGTTGTCATATCATTTACGTAAGCAAGGCCGCTGTATGAGTTCTCACCTAAGACTATGGCACAAGACACAATAGCACATTCTGTGTATTGGTACTTGTTTGTTCCTTCATCCCTTAAAAGTGTCTTAAGTATTGTAATAATGTGATTTTAACATCGGCCTAAATATAAGCTATAGTATGTTCGGTGAAGGGGGCTTGTTAAGTCTCTCTTCACTTTATACCTTCATGAGCTCTGAAATTCACCAACAATCGGTTTTGCTGTACTGTTGCTAAACATCTGAACTCGGTAGAGGGCACACTATTGGGAATCTGTGTTGCATTTTTCAGAAGAAACCTTTAGAGTCTAGAAACTCATTGCAGCTAAAGACACAAGTCTCACCATGTATTTCAAATCTGAGAATGATAAGATTATTTTAAGATGATGCTAGTATTTTTATTTATTTATTTTTTTTTTAAGATGAGACTTTGCTTTCGAGCAAACCAAAGAAAATGTGAGGTATGAATTGAAACATCCAGTGTTTCTGCTAACAGGTGCTGTAAGGGCAGAGTTTCCAAACACAACTTTTGCCTACATCACAAATGTAACAATGGAGGATTTGCAAATAATACTATTTAATTTGTTAAATATTGAAGTAATATTTCAGTCATTTATTTTAGTTGAATCCTCTGCTGACCTGTTATGATTAAATGTACAATACAATACACTGTATTTGAGATCTACTTGTTGAGTATAACAATAGTATAGATAAAAATAAGTGTTTTGAGTTGCAAATAATTATAACAATAATTTATAATGATGCAGTACTTTGGATATTAAGTAAACATCATGTTCCATGAAGATATTTTGTAAATTTCCTACAGTGAACATATATATAATTAATTTTGATTAGTAATATGCATTGCTAAGGACTTAATTTGGACAACTTTAAAGGCTATTTTCTCAATATTTGGATTTTTTTTTTTTTTGCTCAGATTCCAGATTTTCAAATTTCAAACTATACATCAATGGAAAGCTTATTTATTCAGCTTTCAGATGATGTATAAATCTCAATTTACTGCCCTCAAAACTACACAAAAAGTTAAAATGTCAAATAAATACAGAGACGTTGACTACATGAAATGTAACAAAATGTATTTAAATAATTTCAATTCATATGTCACAGTTCTGCACATTCACATTCTTCCACCAACTAACGGAACTGTCTGTTTTAGTGCATGTACAAGAATAAAACTAATGTTATTCCGGTTTATCCAATTGTTTCATGCAGCGTTAATGACTGATCATGTCAGGTAAAAGGGAAGCAAAACATTCTGCAGATAATATTTAATGCTGTGTCTGCTGACTTTTAACAGTTTCAAGTTTAACGCACTTTCTTGTTCTACACAGGCCGTTTCACATTTATTTCCCCACACTGCGATTCGCAGTCTTATATAATTTGTCCATATAATTTGTGCTGTCATTGAAGGAAAAAAAAAACAGTGTATGAATGAATGAATGAATGAGGCATTTATATAGCGCTATTGCAATACACCCAGAGCGCTTTACAATCATGGGGGGTCTCTCCTCAACCACCACCAGTGTGCAGCATCCACTTGGATGATGTGGCGGCAGCTCACCACACACCAGCTACAGGTAGAAAGGAGAGAGAGTCATAGAGCCAATCAAGTGGATGGGGATTATTGGGAAGCCATGATTGACAAAGGCCAGTGGAGGGAATTTAGCCAGGACACCGGGGTTACACCCCTACTCTTTACGATGAGTGTCATGGGATTTTTAATGACCACAGAGTCAGGACCTTGGTTTAACGTCTCATCCGAAAGATGGTGTTTTTTTTTTGTTTTTTTTTGTTTTTTTAAAGAAAGACTACAAAGTGCCGCAGTTTATCCCAGCGCATGTCTGCTTTGGTAGCGCATCTGGTAAAGCGAGTGCACGTGTGTGGCAGCGACCCGGGTTCGAATCCAGTCTGCAGTGTTTCCTTCAGCCAATATTCAAATGTCTGTGTCTAATGTTCCACTGATGTTCTCTAGATAATTGAGTTGACTGGTATGCTGGGGGCAGGCGCCTGGCCGCCTGGGCTAGGCGGGTCTGAAGCCCCGAGGCCAGAGCAAGGACTATATTGACTGGCCATCTGTAACATGGACCGCCAAAGCCTCACCACATCCCCCTCTTAGTGCTGTTATAGTGGACCTTTTCCGTAAATTCCATTAGAGATTAAAACATAAAATCTGAATTTGGTTTACCAATCAAATGCATTCATTTAACGATATGTGCATGTATCAATCAGGTGATCGCTGCCCCATATGCCCGCATTCACCTCCACTCAGATCTGGAAATGGTCGCACAAAGAACAATATTTGATAAGCAAAAATGTCAGCAATTCTGAGAGAGAGGGCTCAATAAATGAAAAACTTAAAAGACAAACAACAGAGAAAACATAAATGAGTAAAATCCCAGGTATCAGATTATTTTACTAAAGCTGATGGAGTGGAAGAACAGCGAGTGGACCGCACACATGGAGCAGAAAAAAACACAGCATCATCGTCCCCACAGATTTTAGGTTAGTTTTATTATCAACTTGATGGATGTATATTGCTTTTTGTGTTTGAACAAACTCTACATTTTCGCTTAAGGGTGGGGAGAAAATCCATTAGAAATCCTATCAATCGGTTTGCGTGTCATGATGTAGGCTAAGCTTATCATTTAAACGCGTTTTAAGCAAGTAAAATCAAATGGTTTTAAACTGTTCATGGACATTAAGCAGCGGGGCAGAATTCGTTCTGGTAAATGCATGCGTTAAGATGGGTTCAGCCTGATATGTGCGGCGCGCACCTGCTCGTATAGCACCGGACTAAACCGGAGTTCTTTTTTGCTCCTTGTGCTTAAACGTTCAAATACGCATAGTTGCAAAATGCCCGTCTTTGCGAGAATCCTCTAAACACAGTTATTTGTGTCTTAAATGAACATAGTTAAAGATAAATCATGTGTAGTAGGCCTATGAGGCTATATGAGATCCTGCATTATATGATGAGTGGGATAGTTCACCCTCAAATTGTTCTAAACCCATATGAATTTCTTTGTTCTCCTCAACATAAAAATATATTTTGAAGAATGATCATGACCAGTTTCTGGTCCCCATTGACTCCAATAGTTTTTTGTTTTTTTTCATACTACAGAAGTCATGGGGGCCCAGCAACTGTTTGGTTACCCGTATTGTTCCAAATATATTGTTTTGTGTTCAACAGCAGAAGGAAACTCATAAAGGGTTAAAACAACAACAGAATTTTCATTTTGGGGTGAACTATTCCTCTAAAGCAGCTAGGGGTGTCCCCGAATAGTCGACGATTCGATGCTTTGATTCGAGGAGCCTGATTTGACTCCCAATCTCTCAGTCGAATATTCGCGGGGTGTTATTATTATCATGCCATTTTGGCTATATGGGGTGCTCAGTGTCTGATTTCACATCGAACTACCGGTTTTCTCCCAATAAGTTAATGTACAGCCTATTATGATAATGCTGTAAATAAGAATCTTAAAAGAAAGAAGCTTTAAATAAATATTTTAAGGTGCGTGAATAAATCCAACTTCCCCTATAGATTAAAGTTTCACTTTCTAATCCGTGACAGACAGAGGAGCATTTTGGCGGCAGGGATTTAAATCTTTAACAAGACTCAAATTGACACTGCTGCACAGTGGAAGACTTTGTTTTTTTTCTCGATCAGGTAGGGTATAAGTGATTTTAAAACGTTTCAGTCGGTTTATTTGTATCGTGTATATCTAGTATAAGATGCCTTTGGTTGAGTTACGCTACAGTAAAGCACTTTATTGTAGTACGGCGATTATCTCTTCAGCGCGCGGTGCGAGCAGGACAACAATGCAGAATATTAATAACTATGACTGGCACTGTCATATATTGTACATAGCATTATAATGAGAACACTATTATAATAAAACACTGCGATTTTTTTTACTGTTTAGTTGTGTTTCCACAAAACGAGTTCATTCAGAGCCGCGCAGACGCGTTCATGTGCATTCGGGGCATTTTGTGCAGATAGCCTATAAGTGGTAATATTAACGTTATGTTATATAAATAACGAAGCATATTATATGTGAGGTAAATTAGTTAAATCCCATTTATTAAAAACCTGCTGCTTCATTCTACTGGTCCTCTTTGGAGCGCGCAGCTCAAAACAGAAATACAGAACTTTATAACTACGATAAAGTTATAGTGAGAGCACTATTGTAAAAAAAAAAAAAATTGTTGTGAATTCTTAAGGGTTTCGCTGACGTTTAACGTTAACTATCTTTTAATCAAAACATAAAACATTATTTACCCCATTTGTATCTGCGAGGCATCCATTACACATTTTCCCTGTGTATTTATGACTGTAGAATGTCTGACTTGATTCTTGGTAATGTATTTTGCCCCGCCCCCAAATATATGATTCGAATATCAGTCGACTATCGGCATGATTCGAAAATTCCGATTCGACTATGAAAATCCTTAGTCGGGGACACCCCTAAAAGCAGCCTAATATAGCTGCCGTTGTCATTTGTGTCAATAATGTAAATCAAACATCAGAAAGAAAATCACTTACTGTCCTTGACTGAATCACTTTTGTAAAATAAATAAGAATTAATGTATATTGAATTTATACAGTGAAGACTATTCAGTCTATTTGTACATTTTCTTTATATAATACAATATTTATTTTTCAGTGCTTTACGTTTTTCAAGTAGGTCAATTTCTTATGATCTTTGTTCTGTTGTAGCCTAATTTGTGACTCTTTACTTAGGCTAGTATTATTTTTTTGTGATATTGAAATTGGCAACAAAAATAATGAACTTTCAATGATATATTTATATTTATACAACAGTTCTTTCTGGTTCTCGAATCTGATTGGCTGATAGGTATGCAATATTGGAGTTAAACAGAGCTCCTAGTCCTCTTCACCATTTGTATCACTTCTCACAGCGAGTGTCATGGCAGGCGGCCAAATCCACTATAATTTAAAAAATAATACTGTTTTGTGTCACGGAATGCAGTTTTAAGAGGTTTTTAGGCGAGAATGTGCTTACTTGGACTTCAAATATGCGGTTTGTTAATAAAGATAAAGAGTTTTCGGAGACGGGAGATCCATCAGTTCAGCGACCATTCAGAGCTCATTACACCCACAGAGAGTACCTGACCGCGGCCAGATCTTCTGGAATGTACCACTGGCTCTGATGTCTCTATAGTGGTTAAACATGAGATATAATTGTTTAAGAGATATAATTGTTTAAGATCTAAGATGGCGCCGCAGATGGCAGCTACTGTGCGTTGCTCTTCAGTGTTTGTACTTCTGTTTTTCCTGTTTTTTGCTTCTCAAATACGATCAGTTTTACCAAGAATGACCTGCTGAACATTCGGCAGAACACAACACAAAATCTTTTACCGGATTTTCACTATTCGGACGTTTTGCTGGACATTGTAGTTGGCGGAGCCATAGCTCTGGTCAAACACTTCAAGACGGGGGAAGTGAGCCGGAAACTAAATCCTTCTGCTCTCCCGGACAAACAAGGATTTTTCTAACTCTGCTGCTCTGTGTTTCGGAAACCTGGCTGAATGGCGACATACCGGACAGCGTGCTACATCTGCCTAATTTCCAGCTGATCAGAGCAGATTGCGACGCAGAATCAAAGGGGAAATCGCACCGCGGCGGGACGTGCTTTTACATCAATGAGAGGTGGTGTACAGATGTAACTGTGAGAAGATGTGCTGTTCAGATCTAGAAACGCTCTTCATTAACTGCAAGCCGTTCTATTCACCGCGGGAGATTTGTTCGTTCATTCTCGTGAGTGTCTACATTCCTCCGCAAGCTTTACAGAAACTCGCTGATCAGATCACAGAGACAGAACAGAAACACCCGGACTCTGTTTTAATCATTTTCGTGGACTTTAATACAGCAAATCTCTCCCGTGAACTGCCAAAATACAGACAGCACATCACATGTCCCACCAGAGACAGTAATATATTGGATCACTGTTACACAGCGATAAAAGACACATATCACTCTGTTCCACAAGCAGCTTTAGGTCTCTCTGATCACGGTTTGGTTCATCTTATACCGTCCTACAGGCAGAAACTTAAATCTGCAAAACCTGTATTAAGAACTGTTAAAAGATGGACTAATGAAACAGAGCAGGTTTTACAAGCCTGTTTCCACCTTACTGATTTGACTGTTTTTGAAGCTGCTTCCACTGATCTGGACAAACTCACAGAGACTGTCACTTCATATATCAGTTTCTGTGAGGATTTGTGCATTCCTACTAAGACTCATCTAACCTACAACAACGACAAACCATGGTTCACTGCAAAACTCAGACAGCTCCGTCAGGCCAAAGAAGATGCTCACAGAAAGGGGGATAAAGTCTTGTATAAACAGGCCAAATACACACTGGAGAAGGAGATCAGAGTGGCAAAGAGGAATTATTCTGGCAAGCTAAGGAACAAATTATCTTCCAGTGATTCTGCTTCAGTGTGGAAAGGTCTGAAAGACATCACCAATTACAAGACACCATCCCCCCAGCACTGTGCAGAATCAACAACTGGCAGATGACCTAAATGAGTTTTATTGCAGGATTGAAAAACACCCCACCTCCAGCAACCCCCCTCTCCCCCACACCTACAATTCGGATCAGCGAGGATGATGTGTGCCAGGTCTTCAGAAAGAACAAAAGAAGGAAAGCACCAGACGGTGTGTCACCAGCCTCCCTAAAAACCTGTGCTGGTTTATATTTAGTTATACTAAAGTACATAGGAATAAACTGTAACAGAAACAAACAATACTTAAAAAACTCTGACGCACCTCAGTTTCCCCAGCTGACAGTTTGTACTCTTCAGTCCATCAGAGAGCAGCTTCACTCCTGAATCCTGCAGATCATTGTTACTCAGGTCCAGCTCTCTCAGGACACAGTTTGAGGATTGTAGAGCTGATGATACAGTTTCACAGGACTGATCAGTGAGATTACAGCCAGTAAGTCTGAAAGAAAATATAAAACAAAAGAGTTTCATGGCAGTTGCAACAGGTTATTAATGGTCAATTATAGTCTTGAAAACCGAAACAGAATTGAATCTACTAAAATGCAAAACAGAGAACTTAGTATATACAAGTATTACATAGATATTACAATATTATTAAAACATTCTTCCTGGTTTGTCATTTGTGATAAATGAGTCCAAATAGCCTGATTTTGGCAAGCAACACTACATTATGTTGGTCACTCGGTTTCTATTTCTGCAACATAACACAGTGTGACCCCACCCACACTGAAATTTGATCTGACCAAATTTTCATTCCTTAAGCATATTAATCATTATCTATCAAAAATGTGGCTGGTAATGGAGGCTGAGTAAATCTGAAGACCTTGATTAGTTTGCTTAGTTGTTTTTGATGGTTGGAGCCCACTGCCCTCCGGAGCCAGACTTAGGAACCATGCTTTAGATCCTTGGTTCAATATATTTTTATTCCTAGTTGGTGATCTCTAGCCATTTATAAACATTTAACTTTTCACTCATTTCTTCTTTCTTTTGAACTAATTTGTGCCAAAAATTAAAAACACAGGTGGTATCTTTCTTAGCAGAAATGTTACTTACTGGAAAAGTAACATTTCATCTTTTAACAAGGTACACACTCACAGGGCTTTTGTGCAGTTGATCACAGCTGGTATCAGTCTTCTTCTACCCTCATCTGAAGTGTGGTATTTCTTGAGGTCCAGCTCATCCAGCGGCTTCTCTGACATCTGAAGCATGTAGGCGATTGTTGAGCAGTGAGCAGGAGAGAGTTTCTTCTCTGAGTGTTTGTCTGATTTCACAAACTCCTGAATCTCTCTGGATAGAGTCTGATCTTTCACTTCCAGTACACAGAGGAAAAGATTGATTGATCTTTCAGTGGAGAGTTCATGTCCATCTTTGATCTTCTCTTTAATGTACTGTGTGGTTCTTCTAATGCTCTCTGAGCTGTTCTCTGTGTGTGTCAGTAGATCCTGTAAAAGTCTCTGATTGGACTCCAGTGAGACGCCCAGCAGGAACCGCAGGAAAAGATCCAGGTGTCCATTCTCACTCTCAAGGGCTTTATCTACTGCACCTTTAAGCAAATTTTCTACTGAAGCAAAATTCTTCAGTTCCTTCATCGTTGTAGTCACATAGTAATAAAACACATGGAAAGCAGCGAGACACTCCTGAACACTCAGATGAATGAAGCTGTAGACTTTCCTCTGATGAATCACAGATTCCTCCTTAAAGATCTCAGTGCAAATCCCAGAATATACTGAGGCGTGAGTGACGTCTCCACTCTCAATAAGGTCCTCCTCATAGAACATCACATTGCCCTTCATCAGCTGTTTGAAAGCCACTTTAGCAAGTTTCACAATCACTTCTCTGTTGTTCTGCAGGAGTTTATCTGGGTTTTCTCTTCATACTTCTGGTTCATCGTGTTGATCTGAATCAGCAGGAAGTGGATGTACATTTCAGTCCATCAGAGAGCAGCTTCACTCCTGAATCCTGCAGATCATTGTTACTCAGGTCCAGCTCTCTCAGGACACAGTTTGAGGATTGTAGAGCTGATGATACAGTTTCACAGGACTGATCAGTGAGATTACAGCCAGTAAGTCTGAAAGAAAATATAAAACAAAAGAGTTTCATGGCAGTTGCAACAGGTTATTAATGGTCAATTATAGTCTTGAAAACCGAAACAGAATTGAATCTACTAAAATGCAAAACAGAGAACTTAGTATATACAAGTATTACATAGATATTACAATATTATTAAAACATTCTTCCTGGTTTGTCATTTGTGATAAATGAGTCCAAATAGCCTGATTTTGGCAAGCAACACTACATTATGTTGGTCACTCGGTTTCTATTTCTGCAACATAACACAGTGTGACCCCACCCACACTGAAATTTGATCTGACCAAATTTTCATTCCTTAAGCATATTAATCATTATCTATCAAAAATGTGGCTGGTAATGGAGGCTGAGTAAATCTGAAGACCTTGATTAGTTTGCTTAGTTGTTTTTGATGGTTGGAGCCCACTGCCCTCCGGAGCCAGACTTAGGAACCATGCTTTAGATCCTTGGTTCAATATATTTTTATTCCTAGTTGGTGATCTCTAGCCATTTATAAACATTTAACTTTTCACTCATTTCTTCTTTCTTTTGAACTAATTTGTGCCAAAAATTAAAAACACAGGTGGTATCTTTCTTAGCAGAAATGTTACTTACTGGAAAAGTAACATTTCATCTTTTAACAAGGTACACACTCACAGGGCTTTTGTGCAGTTGATCACAGCTGGTATCAGTCTTCTTCTACCCTCATCTGAAGTGTGGTATTTCTTGAGGTCCAGCTCATCCAGCGGCTTCTCTGACATCTGAAGCATGTAGGCGATTGTTGAGCAGTGAGCAGGAGAGAGTTTCTTCTCTGAGTGTTTGTCTGATTTCACAAACTCCTGAATCTCTCTGGATAGAGTCTGATCTTTCACTTCCAGTACACAGAGGAAAAGATTGATTGATCTTTCAGTGGAGAGTTCATGTCCATCTTTGATCTTCTCTTTAATGTACTGTGTGGTTCTTCTAATGCTCTCTGAGCTGTTCTCTGTGTGTGTCAGTAGATCCTGTAAAAGTCTCTGATTGGACTCCAGTGAGACGCCCAGCAGGAACCGCAGGAAAAGATCCAGGTGTCCATTCTCACTCTCAAGGGCTTTATCTACTGCACCTTTAAGCAAATTTTCTACTGAAGCAAAATTCTTCAGTTCCTTCATCGTTGTAGTCACATAGTAATAAAACACATGGAAAGCAGCGAGACACTCCTGAACACTCAGATGAATGAAGCTGTAGACTTTCCTCTGATGAATCACAGATTCCTCCTTAAAGATCTCAGTGCAAATCCCAGAATATACTGAGGCGTGAGTGACGTCTCCACTCTCAATAAGGTCCTCCTCATAGAACATCACATTGCCCTTCATCAGCTGTTTGAAAGCCACTTTAGCAAGTTTCACAATCACTTCTCTGTTGTTCTGCAGGAGTTTATCTGGGTTTTTCTCTTCATACTTCTGGTTCATCGTGTTGATCTGAATCAGCAGGAAGTGGATGTACATTTCAGTCAGAGTTTGAGGGATTTCTGCATTCAGATCTTCTTCCAGGAGCTTCTGAAGCACAGTGGATGAGATCCAGCAGAAAACGGGGATGTGGCACATGATGTGGAGGTGTCTTGCTCTTCTGATGTGTGAGATGATTCTGCTGGCTTGATTCTGGTCACTGATTCTCTTCCTGAAATATTCCTCCTTCTGAGGCTCAGTGAATCCCTGAATTTCTGTCAGACGGTTGATGTATTTGGAGGGGATCTGAGTGGCTGCTGCTGGTCTGGAGGTGATCCAGATGAGAGCAGAGGGAAGCAGCTCTCCTTTCATGAGCTTTGACATCAACACACCCACTGATGAAGTCTCAGTCACATCACAAACTTTCTGATCGTCTGAAAACATCAGTGTGATTCTGCTTTCATCCAGACCATCAAAGATGAACACAACTTTACACTCCTCATAAATCTTTGAGTCCAGATCTTGAAGTTCAGGATGAAAGTCCAGCAGAAGTCTGTGAAGACTGTACTGATGATCTCGGATCAAGTTCAGCTCCCGAAATGGAAGCACAAACATGAAATCTACATCCTGATTGGCTTTTCCCTCGGCCCAGTCCAGAATGAACTTCTGCACAGAGACGGTTTTTCCGATTCCAGCGATGCCTTTAGTAAGGACAGTCTTGATTTGGTCTTTCTCCTCACATCCTGGTTGAGGCAAGGCCTTAAAGATGTCATTGCAGTAGATTGGAGTGTCTTGTGAGTGTTTTGTTCTGGCTGTTTTCTCCATCTGTAAAACCTCATGTTCTTCATTCACTCCTTCACTCTCTCCCTCTATGACGTAGAGCTGTGTGTAGATCCTGTTCAGGAGAGTTTCATTCTCTTTTAGTTTGAGTCCCTCAAATAATCGCTCATACTTGTTCTTCATGCTGGTTTTGTGCTGTTCTTTGACTCTGTGAAGGACATCCTCCACTGGTTTCTGCAGGTCTCCAGTCTCATGGGATGACATGCGGGTCAGAGAGCATCTGTGAGAAAAGATAATCACAATGATTACAATATTATTGGTGACCACCAGATTCCAAAATACATCCCAATTCCAAAAACAAATTGAGATGCTCTGAAAAAATGTAAATAAAAACAAAATGCAATGATTTGCAAATGTCATAAACCCATATTTTTTTCACAACAGAAGACAATTTTGAATTTGATGACCACAACACATCTCAAAAAGTTGGGACAGGGCTATGTTTACTGTTGTGTAGCATCCCCTCTTCTTTCAACAACAGTCTGTGTATGTATGGGAACTGAGGAGACCAGTTGCTGGAGTTTTGAGAGAGGACTGTGTTGTGGCCACCAAATTCAATATTACCAAATTTATTTTTTTTGTATAAAATGGTATATTTCCTCAGTTTAAACATTTGATATGTTTTCTGTGTTTTGTTGTGAATAAAATATGGGTTTATGAGATTTGCAATATTTGCATTCTGTTTTTATTTACATTTTTCACAGCATCCCAAAATTTTTGGAATTGGGTTTGTATATTGGTTACTAGATATGAGATTGAAGACCCTCTGCAATTCATGTTGCATATATCGGATTACCTTTAACGTTATTCCATTAATCCTTAAATCATTATTCGCTTGAGATGCTCTACAGTAAATAAGCAAGTAAATATTTTTACTAACGTCGGGTCAGAGGTCACTGGTTCATCACTGAATCCAAGGGGTTTTGTCATGGATGCGTCACTCTTCATAGACAAACAGCTGGGTTCTGGAAACTCTGATTTCTGTTCTTTCCTCGTGATGCTGATAAAAGTTCAATAAAACAGCATTTTAAAATAAAACAAGCCTTCTGCAAATGTCATAAACCCATATTTTATTCATAACAGAACACAAAAAACATATAACATGTTTAAACTGAGAAAATGTACCATTTTAAGAAAAAAATTAGACAATTTTAAATTTGATGACAACAACACAACTAAAAAAATTGGGACAGGGCTATGTTTACTGTTGTGTAGCATCCACTTTTCTTTCAACAACAGTCTGTGTATGTATGGGAACTGAGGAGACCAGTTGCTGGAGTTTTGAGAGAGGATTGTGTTGTGGCCACCAAATTCAAAATTATAATTTTTTCTTTTTAAAATGGTACATTTCCTCCGTTTAAACATTCAATATGTTTTCTGTGTTTTGTTGTGAATAAAATATGGGTTTATGAGATTTTCAAATAATTGCACTCTGTTTTTATTTACATTTTTCACAGTGTACCAAAATTTTGGGAATTGGGGTTGTATATGTGACCCTGGACCACAGTCATAAGTGTAAATTTTTCGCTTTCCATTGATGTATGGTTTGTTAGGATAGGACAAAATTTGGCCAAGATACAACTGTTTGAAAATCTGGAATCTGAGGGTGCAAAAAAATCTAAATATTGAGAAAATCGCCTTTAAAGTTGTCCAAATTAAGTTCTGGTAACACTTTACTTGAAGGGGTGTGCATAAGACTGACATGACACCGTCATAATCATGACATGACCCATGTCATGAATATGAAGGAGGTTTTATGCATGTTTATGACAGCTGTCATTAAATGTCATTCGCTCAGTTATGTCATTTTTAATGCAAAGATGACATTATTTGACTTAACCCTAACCTTACCCCTAACCCTAGCCCATAACAAAGACATCTCAAACAATGTCATCTTTGCATTAACTGAGCGAATGACACTTATGTGTCATGTCATGATTATGATGGTGTCATGTCAGTCTTATGCACACCCCTTCAGGTAAAGTGTAACCTAAGTTCTTAGCAACGCATATTACTAATCAAAAATGAAGTTTTGATATATTTACGGTAGGAAATTTACAAAATATCTTCATGGAATATGATCTTTACTTAATGTCCTAATGATTTTTGCCATAAAAGAAAAATCAATAATTTTGACCCATACAATGTATTTTTGCCTATTGCTGCAAATATACCCCAGCGACTTAAGACTGATTTTGTGGTCCAGGCTCACATATTGGTTACTATATATGAGATTGAAGACCTTGTGTGGTGCATGTTGCATGTATTGGATTACAATTAACGTTATTCCATTAATCCTTAAATCATTATTCGCTTGAGATGCTCTACAGTAAATTAGCAAGTAAATATTTTTACTAACGTCAGGTCAGAGGTCACTGGTTCATCACTGAATCCAAGGGGTTTTATCATGGATGCGTCACTCTTCATAGACACACAGCTGGGTTCTGGAAACTCCGATTTCTGTTCTTTCCTCGTGATGCTGACAAAAGTTCAATAAAACAGCATTTTAAAATAAAACATCTCTTGTTTTTCGGTCTTTTGTCTCAAGCACTGGCTAATGTCTGTATATAACCTGAACCCAACTTTGATTTACATTTATTCATTTAGAAGAAACTCTTAACCAAATCAATTTACAAATACGGGATACAATAATATATTCAATGACACGAGAAGTGCTGCAATACAAAGATCCAAAATTATTCAGAATCAGAGGGGTACAGATCGGAAAGGAAATTAACTTATATATCTTGAATGCACTGTAAGTTGCTGTGGAGAAAAAGCCCTACCTGGGGTCAGAAGTCATCGGCTGATCACAGCTTCGTCCTGGAGTCGGAGAACTGATTTTAAAGGCAGCGTCCTCATCTTCTCTCTCTTCATAAAGACTCATTTTGGAGGCACTGTGCTGCTCCTTTCTCCAAAAAAAATAATGTTGGTAAATTGATTGACTCTTTAAGCAAAAAAGTTAAAAATGAAAATAAAAGAAATCAATACATGATTGTGCTCCATGAGGGTGAGTAAATGACAGAATAACGACAGTAACAAACCCTTTAAGTAGTACAAACTTTGTTTACAAACAAATCTAAATTAACATATATAAAATATAGTTTTTGCTGAGATTTGATGTAGTGACACATTTTTGCGTCGTAATTACGCAAAGATGTCATCGCGCAATGACATCACAACGTCATTTAGCAACTTTTAGCAACAAATCGACCTTCCATTTTATTTTTATAAATATCAAAAATGTAAAAGGTGTGCATTATAGTTGACACCTAGATGAACAGTTTACAGCTTGTGTTATGACTGTAAGTCATTCTCCTCAAATGCTATTGAGCTTTAAATTATGGCATAGTTTACATTTGAGCCCATTCGGTAGTGAAAAATAGCATTTTTACATATGATTTACAGTAGATTTGATTAAATATCTAAAATGTAAAAGCTGTGCATTATAGTTGACACCTAGATGTACAGTTTACAGTTTGTGTTATGACTGTAAGTCATTCTGCTCATATGCTATTGAAATTAGAAAAATGTATACCAATATTGCATGTAACTTTAGAGACGGTCCCTAAATATGCGAATATCGAACGTCCAACGTGAAGCCAACTTTATGCCAGTATCTATGCCTGGTTTTACAGACATGGCTTAAACCTGGTCCCAGACTAAAATACTTGTTTCATCGGTCTTAAATGAAAGCATCTTGACCTGATATAGGCTGCAGCAATCCACACCTGGTTGTGACATGAATATATATTTGTGAATATGATTTTTATTTGCAAATCTCATTTTATTTATTTGTGAATTTAATTCATTTTTGTGAAACTCTAAGATTTATTTGTGAATCATAATCTATTTATTTGGAATCAAGCAACAATTCTATCTCCATAGATGACCATTCTCTAACCCAGTGGTTCTCAAACTTTTTATACCAAGTACCACTTCAGAAAAGATTTGGCTCTCCAAGTACCACTCTAATGACCAACATTAAATTTCAGTAGCGTAGTAGGCCTAACTATTCAGCTACAGCTCTGCACAGTGCACAGAGGCAGTTTAATTCCTAATAAGAATATTTATTGTTGTCAGCCACTTTAACATTGCAATAAATACACAGTTTGAACATCAACACTGCACTGTGCTTACATTTTGGTAAATTAAAAAAAACTTAAATAATGATTAAATTAAAATGTGTTGTAGCAAAAGTTAAATAAAAACTGTACTGTACTTAAATGTAAACAAAACAAAAAAATAAAATATTAAATTAAAATGTATTAACATTAATATTTCATTTAGTGATTCATCTGCTTACCACTAGAGGGAGCCTGAGTTCCACTAGTAGCACGCTATAATCTGATTTATGTAATGGTTTCGAAATGGTACAGCGCCGTGTGATGTCATAATACAAGAAAAAGGGGGCAGAGCAAAGAGAAACACTGACATGCGAAGGAATGCGATTAAGAAAGTTTCCACAAATCGAGCTCAACCTAACAATGATTATGTATTCCAGCATTCTCTGTGTTTATACAATTAAGAGTCGGTACGAAAAAAAAAGCTGATTTTTCAGGAGGACAGCGTCACCTCATGAATTCACAAATCATGGAGAATGACATTCGGTGGTTGTCTATGACAGTGCACTGTGTACTTATATCCAAAATAAATCTGAACATCAAACCGCAAACTATCTTCACTGCAGCCTTTTACAGGCTTGAATAACGGAGTGGTCATTTAGATGCAGCAGAAACGCAGTATTCTGCTTTTGTAGTGTGCCACACGCATCACACGAGCATTAGTTAAAAGCGTGAGTTATTTAATGTTTAAAGTACAACTTTATTGTCCACCTGAGTGGAAAATTGTCTTTGGCTCACCAACACAAAATTAATAACAACATACAAATAGAATAAAATCACAATAACTAGTCACGTTACACACACAACACAAAGAAAAAATGGATACAATTCAAGCCTTACACACTGCTTAATTAAAAAGTTGCTGAGTTAATAATTCTAATTGCATTTGGGATAAAGGACCTCTTATTCACATTTTTATTTGCTAGGGGAACTCTATAACGTCTACCTGACTTCAAGAGCTCAAACTGGCTAAAAAGAGGATGAGAGCCATCTGCAAGAATAACTCTCGCCGCCTTCTTTGTCCTTTCCACGTAAAGTTGTGTTAGTTGATTCTGAGGCCTGCCAATTATTTTATTTGCAAAGGATACAATTCTGGAAAGTTTGTTCTTGAGTCTGCAATTTAGATGCTCATACCAGACAGAAAGATGAAACGTTAAAACACTTTCAACAATGGATATATACACAAGTTCCAAAATGTGCTTACTAACACCAAGACCACTGAGCTGTCTGAGAAGAAAGAGTCGCTGAGAGCATCTTTTAAAAATATACTCTGAATTATCAGCAAAACTCAACTGAGAATCCAAAACTGATCCGAGATACTTAAAATGTTCCACAATTTCAACTTGTTGACTCTCAAGTGAAATCGGCTCACATATCACATCTCGTTTTGTACACATAATTAATTATTTAGTCTTGGCAACATTAATTTCTTGTTGGCTAGAGCAACACCAAGTTTCAAGAGCCTTAATGTGGGTCAGGTAGGCCAGATCATATGCATGATTTGTTTTGTCCAACAGGCCAACCAGGGCCATATCATCAGCATATTTAAATAATCTGAAATTTTCCTCATTAATTGTAAATTCATTAGTAAAAATAGAAAACAGCACAGGGGAAAGAACACAACCTTGTGGGCAACCATTACTCGCAGTGAGCACATCAGACATCACCCCTCTAACACAGACTCTTTGTGGACGACAAGAGAGAAAATTTCTAATCCAGAGGACGAGCCCTTGATTGATATTAAGATCCACTAACCTTTTTAAAAGAAGATGTGTCTTCATTGAATTAAAAGCTGAACTAAAATCTACAAATAAAACCCTAGCATATCCTTTAGGATTTGTAAGATGTTTAGTAACTGTATTAAGAAGAGTCAGTACAGCATCATCTGTGCCTCTATTTCTCTTATATGCAAACTGAAGTGGATCTTGCTTAGAGGCCACACTTAAAGTTAAATGATTAGCTAAAACTCGCTCCATAGTTTTGCATAATATAGAAGTTATTGCAATAGGTCGATAATCATTTGGCATACTTGCACCTGTTTTTTTTTGCCACAGGTTGAATCACTGAGTATTTCCATAATTTTGGCACTGCACTTTTGTCCAAGAGAAATTGAAATAGCCTTGTAAAAACTCCCTTTAATTGAGGAGCACAGTCTTTAAGAAGACGAGGTCTTATTTGACTTTAGTTTTCTAAGACTTGCAATAACATCTGTCTCCTTAATAACTATAGATTCCTCTACACATCTCATCGCATTCTGTCTGACCTTCCACTGTGTCGAATCTACAATAAAAATTATTCAAATCATTAATAAAGGTTTGACAATTTCTGACCAAACTATAATCTTTTTTATGTGACCTGCCCATTAGTGTATTTAGTCCCTTCCAAGCCTGTCTGACAGTACCTGTTAAAAATTACTCTCAATTTTCGTTTTAAAATCAAATTTTGCTTTGAGAATTTCCCCCCTCAACTGTCTCCTTTTCACACACAGTAATTCTGTATTTCCTAAGCAAAAATCAATCTTCCTTTCATTAAGACACATTTTCAGCTGTCTAGATACCCAAGGCTTGTTATTAGGAAAAATTTTCACAGTTTTAGTTTCAGATACAGAATCTACGACGTAATAGTGTCTGTGAGTTCATCGGCATCCTAACATGACTGAAAAAAAAATGTCCAAATTAGTCTCTTCAAAACAGTCCTTTAGTCGCTCTTTACACCTGTCAGACCACACATGTATCTGCTTAATAACAGGCTTCGCTCTCTTCACAGCAGCCCTATACTTGGGCAAGAGATGTATTACATTGTGGTCGGATTTCCCGAGGGGAGTTCTGCAAACCGCTTTATAAGCATTGGTGATATTTCCATAGCAGCGATCAATAGTTCGATTTAAGCAGGTAGGGCAGTCCACATACTGTTGAAGTGTAGGCAGGTATTCAGATAAGTCACAAGAATTAAAATCCCCAATAATTAAAACAGGTTGGTCTGCAGATCGGGCAAGCGCATCGTTAAAACTTTCCGCTATTCTCTCCCCTGCAGCACCAACATTCAAGTGAATATAAGAGTAATCTGCACTGTAAAAAAATGCTGTAAAATTTACAGTAACTTACTGGCAATTTTGGTTGCCAGTAAGACTGTAAATTTACAAGAGTACTGTAAATCAATAATTACAATTGTACTGTAAAAATACAGCAAACTCTTGCATGCTGTAAAATTGTTATGATGGTGTGTAAACATTTGGTAAACTTATTTAATTTGATTCTACTCAGAAGGAACATTTCTTAATATAAAACTGCAAACACTTAATTTGTAATAGTAAAGTTACTAAAAACATGACTTTAACTCAAATCGTTGCAGTTTATCATCAGCTATAGCACACATGCATGTGGTAAATCACAAAGAGATCATCACTGTATCAACAACTGTACAGTTACTGTCTTTAAATAAAGCAGCAGAACATCAGTGTTTGTGGCTCATCATTGACTGAAGCACAGGCTCTACTCTCCACCACAATGGTGACCCACAAAACTAAATTAGATCTCTCTTGTGCAAAATAATACAGTTCAGTTAAATATTTACTCTCCTTATAGATAACACCTGCTGTTAACAAGCATAATCACTGAATGAAAGAGAAACAAGAACTACATCTGACTTCAGCCACAGCCTTAGATGAACTCAACTCAAATACAAGACATCATTAAATCTCTCAAGATCTGATTAAACAACTCCACAAACAGCATTACCAGCTTCCCACATTACAATTTGACTTTATTTCTGTCATATGTCTATAAAAATTATTTGAGAATTAACAGAAGTTTATTTGTTTTATTGAAAACGTTTCGTTTGACCTCACCATTGTGGCGATCAGAGTTTGCTTTAATTGGGCTCTTGACCATCAAACTTTAATCTTAGTTTTTTCTGTCTGCTGTAACTGTATTTGTAAAGCATGTTTGTTATAGCATGAAAAGCCAGCAAAATGTGTGATTACGTGCTTTTGGTTGATTATTGATAATGATGTAATCATTATCTAGTGGCTTGATTCACTGATCTCAATCAGAGGCTGATCTTTAAAGCCATGATGTGGATTCTTTTATTTGTTAGTTTGGTGTTTACAGCCGCTATATGACCCTGAATGAGATGCCAAACTGCTACTGAAAAATTAAAAAAATGTCTTATGCACAAAACTTTTAGTTCTACGGCAGCAATTAGACACACACAGACATCAAGAATCAGTGTATGAATCTCAACAATGGTGACAATCAAAAGCTTAATGCTGCAATTCATGCTGGGTACCAGCACAGTACAAAAGTCACCCATGAATCCCAGCATGCATTGCGGCATGAATAAATTATGCCGCTGAATTGTCCACTTATTGTCTTTAATTCTTACTATGTGCTTTTATTTTTTCAGCCTCTGAATGAGATCAGTGAATCAGGTCTCTAGATAATGATTACATCATTATCAATAATCAATCAAAAGCGTGTAATCACACATTTTCCTGGCATTTCATGCTACAATAAACGTGCTTTACAAACACAGTTACAGCAGCCAGAAAAAAGCTAAGACTAAAATTTGATGGTCAAGAGCCCAACTAAAGCAAACCCTGACCGCCACAATGGTGAGGTCAAACGAAACGTTTTCAATAAAACAACTAAACTTCTGTTAATTCTCAAATCATTTTTATAGACATATGACAGAAATAAAGTCAAATTGTAATGTGTGAAGCTGGTAATGCTGTTTGTGGAGTTGTTTAATCAGATCTTGAGAGATTTAATGATGTCTTGTATTTCAGTTGAGTTCATCTAAGGCTGTGGCTGAAGTCAGATGTAGTTCTTGTTTCTCTTTCATTCAGTGATTCTGCTTGTTAACAGCAGGTGTTATCTATAAGGAGAGTAAATATTTAACTGAACTGTATTATTTTGCACAAGAGAGATCTAATGTAGTTTTGTGGGTCACCATTGTGGTGGAGAGTAGAGCCTGTGCTTCAGTCAATGATGAGCCACAAACACTGATGTTCTGCTGCTTTATTTAAAGACAGTAACTGTAGAGTTGCTGATACAGTGATGATCTCTTTGTTAAGTGCTTTACCACATGCATGTGTGCTATAGCTGATGATAAACTGCAACGATTTGAGTTAAAGTCATGTTTTTAGTAACTTTACTATTACAAATTAAGTGTTTGCAGTTTTATATTAAGAAACGTTCCTTCTTAGTAGAATCAAATGAAATAAGTTTACCAAATGTTTACACACCATCACAACAATTTTACAGCATGCAAGAGTTTGCTGTATTTTTACAGTACAATTGTAATTATTGATTTACAGTACTCTTGTAAATTTACAGTCTTACTGGCAACCAAAATTGCCAGTAAGTTACTGTAAATTATACAGCAATTTTTTACAGTGTGGCCAAACTCCCGCGGGAGATAAAATGGCCTAAAGGAGATCGTTAAAATCTCAAAGTCCGGCGTGCATACTTTTTCCCGGACACAGTACTGTGTGGCCCAGCTGTTATCGACAAACACGCACAGCCCTCCTCCTATAGATTTAAATGAGCTGCGCTCGTCTCTGTCCGCTCGTATTGTAGTATACCCTGTTAAACACGGGGTTGTATGATGATCTTTAAGCCAGGTTTCCGTGAGGCAAACAAGGTTGCTTTGTCTGAATTCACGGTCATATCTAGCTCTTATCTTAAGTTCATCAAGTTTATTGCTTACTGAACGCACATTTGACAGGGTAATGACGGGCAGGGGAAATCTGCTCCGACGTTTCCAGAGTCGATGTCTTACACCTCCTCTTGAACCACGCTTTTTCCGCTCTTTCTTTCGTCTCTCCGAACATCTTTCACGCCGCCTGATAGCATAACAATCCTCTGAAAGATTTATAGATGAGGACCCGGCAGCAGAATGAAGAGAAAGCAAATCCTCACGCGTGTAGGTGAGAGCGTCTTTTTGGTTTGGCCAGCAATGGTACCCAGGTGCGAGTGACATGAGGTAGAATAATATCCATAATAGTGCAAAATTCATATTGGCAATAAATAAGTTTAAATAAATAAGACTTTAAATCACAAACAAACGAACAAACAAAATACACGAGGTAAGCACCAGCAGCAAAGCCTGTAATGACAATCGGCATTTTCATGTCTACATTAGATGAGGAATAAGTTCTGAACTTACCACAAACTACGAAGCTCTTTAAAATCTCCAAATGTGCCACTTCTTTTCCTCGATTTACTTTCGTTTTGCAAGTAAAACAGCGTCTGTCTGCGGACTGCAAGAGAGGGGCGTAACTGGAAGGAGGCGTAACTTGAAGAAAGGGGCGTAACTCAAATTTGTCCAAATCACACAGAACCACGCGAGATGTCAAAACGAGATGTTATTGGCAAGATGGCCGCTTGTATAGAGACAAGGTGAGAATGTTTTTTATTTTTTATTTTCATATAGTGGTATTGTTTATGGAGTTTATCATCTTTTAAAACTAAGGTGTAAGCAATATATAATTCAAAATGTGTAAAGATGCTATCCCCCGGTTTCACAACAAGGCTAGTCAAGAGTAGTCCCAGACTAAAATGCATGTCTGGGCTGTTTTAACTGAAAGCAACTTGAACTGATTGATCTTAAAATAATTGTTTTGTCTCAAGATGCCCATCAGTAGTGTTTTTATCCAAGGCACGTTTATAAAAGCTACTCAGATGTCCTAATTGAACTATGGCCTAATCCTGGTTTTATTTAAACCCTGTCTGTGATCTACATAATATAACATATTTGTGATTTTGCTGTAAAAACACGTTTTATAATGCATAACTAACAGGAGTGCTCCATTAAGTACACATACGTCTCAAAAGTGGATTTACATAAACCATATAGGCTACATCTTAAAGATGATTACTAAATGTCTATTTAACATCTGACAGGATTATCTTTGATAAGTATTGCAGATGAGCACATCTAATAAACACGAAACAGATCTGAGTGTGTTATGTATGTGTGCTGTTATGTAGAATTCACTGTTGTCAACACTGCTTTAGATGAATGCAAGTCATGTAAACAAACAAATCTACATAAAGTAACTGAACATAAGTTATCCATTTTATTTAGCCATTAGTAATAATGATAATTTAAGGAACATTTGTGTTGGATAAAAAGGGAGTTACATCAGCAACTACCTCAACATGTGAATGCAGTATTGAGCAGATAAATCACAGCTGACTGACTCTTGTCTGATGTTACAGGGACAGATGAGACACACGTGTGTTTATCCGGTGCAGAGTGACTGATGAAGGAATGCTGCCATCAAAGCCTCTCAGTGAGTACACTACTGAAATGAATTAAACATCTTTTAAATCTTAAATTGTAGTTTATTTTAATTATTGTAATTTCAAACAACTATTACAGCACTTTTCTGATTCTTGATTCCTGTGCATTTGCTGCAGATCTTCTGTGGTGGAGCAGGACCTGCAAGGCAAGGTGACAGCGACATTTGTGGAAAAAGGGAAAACCTGAAACAAAAGGATAAAATAAGATAATTTTGTTACTTCTAATACAGAGATCAGATGACATTGTGCTGTTAAAATGACTGCTTGTGTATTATGTTTGGGTGTTTTTGTATGATCTGAAATGTCTGCAGGCTGCTGTGAGCGCTGAGGATGGAGAGTCCACAGCAGCATCCTGGAAATGATCCAGTGCCATGAATGAGTCGCTCCATCACTGCACCTGCCCTCATCTGGACCAGATGCTGCTGTGGTCTCTTCATTATCAGTGACCCCAGAGCCAGCGAGAACATCTAGAGAAAGACCAAAAGACATCGAGGATGTGACATTGGTCAAGTTTATTCTGCTGGTCTCTGTTCATACAGTGAAGGCTGACTTTCAGAAGCTTCACAAGCATCATCAAAAAATAGTCATGAAGCTTTTATCGAAAGTGATTTCCAGTGCTCTTATTACAGGGACCTACAATCCCCTGGATCAACCTGGAGAAAAGAGCCTTGCTGAAAGACACACCGATGGTGACGAGCCAGCAACCTTCTGCTCACCAGTTCAGTGGTTTAGCCAACTACAGAAGTAATAAAGCTACAACTAAAAAAAATGCATGTGATTGTAAATTGAAATGAAATTTGTCAAGAAATGGAAAGCTGACAACATGAATTGTAAATGTTTAACTCTGTTTAAATGTTTTGTAGGTAGTGGTGCTTATGGAGAGCAGGCACAGCAGCAGCCAGATTGTCCTGCACATGTTCTCCTGCTCTTGTCTCAAGGTTGTGTGGTTCAGGGGTGTCATCATGGTCTTCCTCATCCTCTGGGTCAACGATGTCCTCATTGAGAAGAGCAAGATTGTGAAGCACAGCGCAGCTGCAGAATTGACACATCTGTATTGAGATGGCAGTAGGATGTGGGGTTCACCGTCTGTAAAAACATGATTGTTAGAACAATAATTTTGAATGAAGCTTTGTTTCATCTGTTGTTGACTTGTATATTGTATGTATTTATTGTGATGCTTCCTTTTATTCATTCTTATACTTATTTATGTTTCTTATTGTTGTCATTAAATAAAATATATTTTCTTAATGTATTAATTGCTTGACTGAAAATTGATGTATTCACATCGACTGCATTTGTTCAACTAGTGTATATGCATGTCACGACAAAAATTACATTTTGCTTGTTTTACTTGTTTGTCATTTTAAGTTAAAAAAAAAGTAATAATTATTGGTTAGCACTTATTATTATTGCGTGAAAGTGTTGGGGTGGGCAAATGATGCAATTCATTCTGGGGTAATCTTAACTTTTAAGTAGAAATACTTACATTTTTAGAGTATAAAATCAACAATCTTCTCCAAAGGTGAGATCTTCGAGCAGCTGCCCGACATATCCTTTGTGCTGACATCTCAAACGCTGAGGAAAACCGCACTAGATAGTTGAGTTAGTGATAATATGAGGTGTTAGTGCACCTGTCCCTCTTTTTTTATTATTGCCGAACTTATTACATAAAAGATCAGGGAAAGATGGTTGTATCTAACAATGAACAATCATAAATGGCACAAAACGGTAAACAAAAATGTCATGTGTTCATCATAGTATGAGATAATATACACAGAAAAACAGCTTTTTTTTAGAAGCCTGAGCGATGAAAAAAGAAAGTTAAATTCAACAAGAAAAAGAAGAAAACAGGAGATTTAAGCCATTTTTGCTTGTGGATGATAAAATAATTAAAATATTCAAGAGATAACAATTTTGGGTTCCCTTTCAGTCGGTCACTCCGAGTCACGTCGGATGACCGACGAATTGGGATCTCGCCAGAGAGACCAATCCACTTCGAGTGTAACTAAACGAGCCAATGGACATTGGCATGCGATCATTGCATCCAGCTGCCGCTGATCACAGCGTGAGTATAAAAGGCAGCGGGTGCACCGCATTAATTCATCCTTTCGCTTCGGAGCCGAGCCGGTGGTGAATTACTGCTGCGCTCCTTTCCTGCGAGTGAGTGAGTGAGTGCGGGCGTTACAGCGCAGCAGCGGTGGTCGCGGTCTCACGGGAGGAAGAGATCGATTCCCGTGAAGACAGTCACACTAGGAGTGTGTGGTGGCCAGCTCCCCTGCGTGCTTCAGCACTAATAAAGAGCAAATTTTCTCTAAAAGAGTAACTCGGGTGATCGCGTCTTTTTAAAGATGTCTTATCACCCGTGCGTTTCTGGGTGTGGTCGTTTCCTGGCGCCTCAGGACGGTCACGATCGCTGCCTCACGTGTCTGGGCATTCAGCACGCTGAGGAAGCTTTCGTGGTTGGTTCATGTTCTTCTTGTGGGGACATGACCATCTCGGAGTTGCATAATAGACTCCGCTATGTCAAACATGGCGGAGTCCCTCTGCCTCTGCCGCGATCCAGCGTTCGTTCCCGGGGCGGCGCTGTATCCGGTGGAGTCAGAGGTGATCTGAGGGTGACACCGAGGGCTTCCCCAAGAGGAGTTCCTCACCCCTCAAGCACTCCGCAGCCGGTGGAGCTGCCGAAGGAGCGCGCTGGGCCCTCTGCTGGACAGAGTGCACCACGCGTTTCCTTCGGTGCCCCCTCTGACGTCCAGATGTCAATCGCTGCATCGGAGGGCGAGTCCTCTCTCTCCGGGGATGACGACCCGGCTGCGTTTCCCCCTTCGGGTGTGGTAGCGTTGTCTGAGCCAGACCCAGAGATGACGGCTATGCTTTCCCGGGCCGCCGAGAATGTCGGGCTCGTGTGGAATCCTCCACCGCATCCCGATCCTTCAAGGCTGGACGAGTGGTTTCTCGGTGGGGGTCTCAGCGCCCCCCTCCGGTGCCATTCTTCCCGGAAGTGCATGAGGAGCTCACAAGATCGTGGAAGGCACCTTTCACTGCCCGAAACAAATCTTGTGGCTCCTCCCCCCTCACCACCCTCGATGGTGGAGCCGCTTTGGGGTACGCGGGCATCCCCTCTGTGGAGCGGTCTGTGGCCATGCAACTATGTCCAACAGCCGCTACCACTCTGCGGGGTGACCTGTGTCTCCCCTCGCGGGTCTGTAAGTATTCGTCAGGTCTAACTGGCAGTGCTTATAGAGCCTGTGGGGAGGCGGCTTCTGCCCTTCACGCCATGGCGTTACTGCAGGTCCACCAGGCCAAAGCCCTGAAAGACCTGCACGAGGGTGGTCTACATGAACCTGGCGGTTCTACATGAGCTGCGTGCTGCGACGGACCTCGCGCTTCGAGCGACGAAGGTGACCGCACAGTCTCTGGGTCGTGCGATGTCCACGCTAGTGGTCCAGGAGCGCCATCTCTGGCTGTGTCTTGCTGACATGAAGGAGCAGGAGAAGGTACAGTTCCTGAATGCTCCCGTGTCGCAGACCGGCCTTTTCGGCGACGCTGTCGAGAGCTTTGCCCAGCAGTTCTCGGCAGCCCAGAAGCAGACTGAGGCGATCAAACCTGCTGCTTCCACTCCGGCTGCAGCCCCTCAGCCTGCTCGTCGCCCTGCGGCTGCCCCCGCTCCCGCGCAGCCGCAGCAGCCTTCCACCAGGCAGCGTCGTGGAGCCGGTCGCAGGCAGGACGCCCAGCCCGTCCAGGCCCCCGCCAAACCTGGCGGCAAGCGCAAGTGCAAGATGCCCTGAGACGGGCGACCCGGAGATGGTGGAGACTGCTCGTCGGGAGATGGTGACCGCACCACTCCCTCCCCCGGAGGAGGGCCGGGTGGAGAATCCTTTGTTTCATTTTGTTTTTGTTCCGCCGCTGGCCCAGCAGCCAGCGGTACCCAAAACATCAGTAAAAGAGCAGTTTCCTCAATCTCTGGGTCTCAAGAGGAGGAGAGTGGTGAACCGTGCATCACAGGATCACTTCCCTTCTCCTCTCTCGCCAGCAGGCAGCAGTGGGTTGCCCAAAAGCACCCCTCTTGCCCATTCGTGGAACCAGGTAAGGGCGGTAGCACTCAAGTCCCCGCTTCAAGTCGTCACACGCCAGGCTGTCACAAACCTCAAGCCGGGTCCCTGTGTTTCCTCCCTCACGAGGAGGAATCAGGTGAGTGTTACACTGCACACCCAGACCCCGCCCCCCGCCGTCACAGGCCAAGCCGTCACAGGCTCCGGGCCGGGTCCCTGTGTTCCACCTCGCTGCCCCACCGCGGGTATGTAGGTGGCCCCGTTGGTCCCGCTGGTACAGTCTCTCGGAGCCTGGCTAGCGCTCCCCAGTCCGTCTCGGTGGCTCCTGCGGACCATCAGACTCGGCTACGCGATTCAGTTCGCCCGGCGTCCCCCCAAGTTCGGTGGCATCCGGTTCACTTCAGTCAAGGCCGTCGATGCCCCTGTCTTGCGTGCGGAAATTGCAGTCCTGCTGGCGAAGGACGCGATAGAGCCGGTCCCTCCAGCCGATATGAGGTCGGGGTTTTACAGCCCTTACTTCATTGTGCCCAAGAAAGGCGGTGGGTTACGACCGATCTTGGATCTGCGAGTTTTGAACCGTGCACTTCACAAGATGCCGTTCAAGATGTTGACGCAGAAACGCATTTTTGGGTGCGTCCGTCCCCTAGATTGGTTTGCAGCGATCGACCTGAAGGACGCGTACTTTCATGTCTCGATTCTCCCGCGACACAGGCCATTCCTGCGATTCGCGTTCGAGGGTCAGGCATATCAGTACAAGGTCCTGCCCTTCGGGCTGTCCCTTTTGCCTCGCGTCTTCACCAAAGTCACAGAGGCGGCCCTTGTTCCCTTGAGAGAACGGGGTGTGCGCATACTCAACTACCTCGACGACTGGCTCATACCATACTTGCACAGTCTCAAGAGCAGTTGTGCGCACACAGGGACCTGGTGCTGAGGCATCTCAGCCAGTTGAGTCTTCGGGTCAACTGGGAAAAGAGCAAACTCGTGCCAACGCAGGGAATCTCTTTTCTCGGCATGGAGTTGGATTCGGTCAACCAGACAGCACGCCTCACCCAGGAACGTGCTCAGTCGGTGCTGAACTGCCTCAAGACTTTATCAGGCAGGACGGCGGTCCCACTGAAACTCTTTCAGAGGCTCCTGGGGCATATGGCTGCAGCTGCGGCGATAGTTCCGCTCGGTCTGCTCCATATGAGACCGCTTCAGCACTGGCTCCATGGCCGAGTCCCGAGGTGGGCGTGGAAACGCGGTACTCACCGGGTTCAGATTACACCGGCCTACCGCAAAACCTTCAGCCCGTGGACAGATCCCTCGTTCCTTCAGGCAGGAGTGCCCTTGGAGCAGGTATCCAGGCATGCTGTGGTATTTACAGATGCCTCGGCCACTGGCTGGGGAGCCACGTACAACGGGCACGCAGTGTCAGGGGTGTGGACGGGTCCCCAACTGCGTTGGCATATCAATTGCCTCGAGTTGCTGGCAGTACGCCTTGCCTTGAACCGCCTCAGAGGGCGCCTTCGGGGCAAGGACGTTCTGGTCCATACGGACAACACTGCGACCGTTGCATATATCAACCGGCAAGGCGGTTTACGCTCCCGTCGCATGTCGCAACTCGCCCGCCACCTCCTCCTCTGGAGTCAGAAGCATCTGAGGTCCCTTCGTGCCATCCACATCCCAGGAGTGTTCAATCAGGTGGCCGACGAGCTGTCTCGAGCGGCACTCCCTGGGGAGTGGAGACTCCATCCCCAGGCGGTCCAGCTGATTTGGAGTCGGTTCGGAGTTGCTCAGGCAGACCTGTTTGCGTCTCTAGAAACCACCCACTGCCAGTGGTTCTATTCCCTGTCCGAGGCAACGCTCTGCACGGATGCACTGGCACACAGCTGGCCCCTGGGCCTGCGCAAATATGCGTTCCCCCCAGTGAGCCTGCTAGCACAGACACTGTGCAAGATCAGGGAGGACGAGGAGCAGGTCTTGTTAGTGGCTCCATATTGGCCCAACAGGACCTGGTTCCCGGAACTCATGCTCCTCGCGACAGCCCCTCCCTGGCCGATTCCTCTGAGGAAGGATCTGCTTTCTCAGAGACGGGGCACCCTCTGGCACCCGCGTCCAGACTTGTGGAAACTCCATGTGTGGTCCCTGGACGGGACGCGGAGGTTCTAGGTGATCTGCCCCAGGAGGTAGCTCTCACTATCGCTTCAGCACGAGCACCGTCCACAAGACGGGCCTATGCGCTGAAGTGGAACCTGTTCGTCGAATGGTGTTCCTCTCACCGTGAGGACCCCCGGAGATGTTCGATCAGAGCCGTGCTTTCCTTTTTGCAACAAGGGTTGGAGCGTAGGCTGTCCCCCTCCACCCTTAAGGTTTATGTTGCTGCTATTTCCGCTCACCACGACCCCGTAGAGGGGAGGTCGGTGGGGAAGCACGATCTGGTTGTCAGGTTTCTTAGGGGGGCCAGGAGGTTAAACCCTCCTAGGCCTCCCTCCCTACCCTCTTGGAATTTGGCATTGGTGCTAAGAGCCCTACAAATTGCCCCCTTCGAGCCTTTGCAGTCAGTTGAGTTGAAGTTTCTCTCTATGAAAACCCTACTCCTGACTGCGTTGGCCTCGATCAAGAGGGTGGGGGACCTGCAGGCATTTTCGGTCGACGAATCGTGCCTTGAGTTTGGGCCGGCTGACTCCAGTGCAACACTGAGGCCCCGGCCCGGCTATGTGCCCAAGGTTCCTACCACTCCCTTCAGGGACCAGGTAGTAAACCTGCAAGCGCTGCCCCTGGAGGAGGCAGACCCAGCCCTAGCTTTGCTCTGTCCTGTACGTGCACTGCGACAGTACGTGAATAGAACTCAGAGCTTCAGGACCTCAGAACAGCTCTTTGTCTGTTACGGAGGACAGCAGAAGGGGAAGGCTGTCTCCAAGCAGAGGATGGCCCACTGGATAGTGGATGCCATCACCTTGGCCCATGAAGCACAAGGTGTGCCCTGCCCGCTCAGCTTGCGTGCTCACTCCACTAGGGGTGTCGCATCGTCCTGGGCGCTGGCTCGTGGTGCCTCGCTAGCAGACATCTGTAGAGCTGCGGGTTGGGCGACTCCTAACACGTTCGCTAGGTTTTATAGCCTACATGTCGAACCGGTTTCCTCCTGTGTTCTCACCTCAAACGGGTAGTGGCACTGAGAGGCCCGGCTCAGAGTCGGCTTGCGGTGTTCTTTCGCCTAATTCTCCAGAGAGTTCCTTAACCAGGCAAACCCTGTCGAGTCCTCCAGCACTCCGGCGTCCGGACGTGGCGGAGCGTCCGGCGCTAGGCCTTTCAGCCAATGAATTCTTGAAATCTGATGTGAGGCTAGTGCCCATATGAGAGACCCTGCCGGGATCCCATATGTGTATTCCACGGTATGCTTATTAGAGCCGTGTTTCCTCTGGCAGACCACGTTCTGCTATCTCTAATGATGCAGCCTAAGCCATCTCAGAGACTTCCATGTGCAATAGGGCCCTACGGGGTTACTTCACATGTCTAAATGTCACTTAACCCCCTCTGGGAGGAGGTGACTCCGCAGTGTGCCTCTTCCAAATGGAAGGGCACGCTTCCCAGTGTTATCCAAGTCCTACTGTCTGGGTTGCCCAAGGAACAACAGTAGTTGACCCTCTCTGTGTAGAGCCCGGTCCTATCGTCTGCCTTGTAGGAAGGGTCAGGAGGCCTACACAGGGCACTGGAAGGGGCAGCTCCTGTGGCGCTTTGGTAGGGATCCCAATTCGTCGGTCATCCGACGTGACTCGGAGTGACCGACTGAAAGGGAACGGAGACGTCACGTCCCGTCGCCACAGTCGCTGTACCACCGCTGGGCGGGCGGGCCACCAGCTCAGCTCCTTAGCGAAAGCATGAATTAATGCGGTGCACCCTCTGCCTCTTATACTCACGCTGTGATCAGCGGCAGCTGGATGCAATGATCGCATGCCAATGTCCATTGGCTCGTTTAGTTACACTCGAAGTGGATTGGTCTCTCTGGCGAGATCCCAATTCGTCGGTCATCCGACGTGACGTCTCCGTTCCCTTCTTCAGGGAACGAGGGTTACATACGTAACCGAGACATTTTTGTAATAAAAATAAAATAAAAAATGCTTTAAGGATAAAACTGTGGATCACACTAGTGGAGTTACAAATATAAGAACTTAAATCAACAAAAAATGTATTGACTACTACAATCACAAAATAAAAGGGCAGCTTCTTCAACAAGACCACAAAATGAGCAAATGTCATCAGTATCAAGATACTTAGAGAAAGATGAATTAAACCTGTCACTCATATCTTTTGTTGCGCTTGTTATAACGTCTTAGGTCACATGATAACTTCAACATAAAGGATGATATCCAAATCACATTCATACTTAACGCATTCAGGCTGTAGAGTATGTACTTTTTTAGCGCTTGTTAAGTAAGTACTTATTGAAGAAAGTATGCGGTTTTGGACACAGCCCAACAACATCTCGTTTTGACATCTCGCGTGGTTCTGTGTGATTTGGACAACTTCAAGTTACGCCCCTTTCTTCAAGTTACGCCCCTCTCTTGCAGTCCGCAGACCCTTCTCTTCAATGTTCGCCAGTGGACGACACGCAGCTACGTATTTCCGGTCAAGTCAAGTCACCTTTATTTATATAACGCTTTTAACAATACAGATTGCGTCAAAGCACTTAACAGTATCAAATTGTAAGATAGAGTGTCAGTAATGTATAATGATAAGATTAAACACTCAATTTTCAGTTAATGGCATTTCATTATTGAATTCAGAGATGTCATTGTCTAGCTCAGTTTAGTTTCAATAGTATCTGTGCAATCAAATCAGCGATAATCGCTAGAAATTAAGTGTCCCCAACTGAGCAAGCCAGAGGTGAAATCTCCAGGGGCATAAAAGCTTCGGGTCTGTATTCAGCCATAGCGTGAGTGCATTACCAGCCGTAATCTTTTGTCAATGAACGATTAATATAAACTGATATTTATCCATTTTATTGCTATAATATAACAAATTAAGTATACCACAGTAATATAATTATTTAATGAAGAGTTCCATAATGTTTAAACATCCGTGAGGGTGGCCCCTGCTGTGTCCCATTTTGTGAGGTTCTCAAAGGTTTTTCACACTTCTCCCCTGGATGAAGAAACTCGCAATAAGTGGATTCAGAGTATTAGATGTAAGGATTTTAACATCACTTCCGATACTTCAAGAATGACGACAGCATGTGAAGTGTCGTCCGCCGCAATTCAAAGAACAAGACGCAGTGCCAGAGTTTGATTCCAGAGTAGGCTTTATTTTCTAATAGAACAAAACCTGAAAACTCGTTTGCAAAGGAGTTCTCCCGAGAACTTGTCGTCTCTCGTATATATACTCAAAAAATTAACATAAGGGAGGGGGTCTCTATACATTGAACCCCACGTGTACCATCCTATATTTTACTAGTGTACATACTTCTATCTGTCCCATAGGAGAGAAGACCATCCTGACTTTGTTATGGTAAAGGGAAAAAAGCCCCCTCCTCACTCCTTCCAGATGTGCTTTGCCACGTACACACTTTGACAAAAAGGCCTTCAGAACATATTGGTAGATTCAATAGATACATTTTTGGCAAGATTCACCTTGATTAAGTCTAAATAATTCTGATTAATATCAATAAAAATCTTCTACATTCCTCCCTTTGAGACTTCATTAAGTCTCACAATTTGTTTACGTCTACCCAGAGTGCTACTTCATAATTCAGTCCTTTCAGCTAACACTATCTAGTGACTAAGTAAGTCACGCAGGTTTACCATCAACGACTAAATGATGCGGCAGCACTCTGGCGGAGAATCAGAACCAAACGTCTCTCTCCACTTTTACTTAGAAGAGAGTAAAAGATTCTGTCTCCTTTCCCCCTTTATAGTAAAATACAATGTTGAAAGCATGAGCGTGCGATTGGTTCTGCGCTTGCCTGTGGTTGTCACAGTTATGTATATCAAACACATAAAAACACTTAAAAACACATTCAAAACATAATACATTGAATATTCCAAGAAACAATAGTTCGGATCCGTTGATCTTCAGCCCAGATACTTTGCGCATTGTAGAGAGCCATCCTTGGGCAGAGGTTAGGCTAGCACTTACACCCAGGATATGGCTCATCTTTATATCTCCTTTTCATAGTCATCAGAGTCGCTGGATCCATCATCCGAAGTTTGCTCATTTAAGATCAGCTTGTTTAGCAATCCTTCATAATACTCATCCAAGTTTCTTTCTGTGATTCTTCGCTGGTTGTTTGGCATTTTATCATCTCCATTTGTTTCACAGTAGCATTGACGACCAATGTTCTTAGTATAGGTAATACACAACAAAATAATAAACCTCCTATCATTATGGCAACTCCTAAAAACATTCCTAGTTTAGCAAACCATGCTCCCCAAGCTCCCAACCTTAGATCAAACCAATCCCACATTTTCCCGTCTGTCCCAGCATTAGTTTTAAGTTCAACTCTTAAATTTTTCAATTTGGTCATTACTTCTGTGAATGCTCCTTCTGGAGCAGTATTATTTGGTATAAAAGTACAGCATTGATCCCCAACATAACACAGACTCCTCCCTTTTCAGCTAGCAAATAGTCCAAAGCTATTCTGTTTTGCCATGTCATTCGCTTGTTGCATCTAATTGTTCTCCTAAAAGTGATAAGGCGTCATCAGTGTAATTAATAAATCTTTGCTGGTTGTAATAGATATAATTGATCCATTCTGTATTTTTATTTTGCAATCCAAATGAATATTGATTCAAATCCTGATTTAACTTCGTCTCTTGCTTTAAATTCATAAGGTATACCTCTCGGTTGACCAATTGAATCTATATAAACTGCAGGGTCTTTTCATAAGCTCTTCTCGATCTAGATTTCTCTTCTTTGTTTCTCCTTCGTCTAAAGAGATGTGACTCATTTTATGTCAACATAACCCTAGTGCATAATCCTGACCATTTTTCTGGCAATGTTGTCAAAAGGCCATATTCTAATTCACATATCCACCATATGTCTGCCAGTGGAATATCAATGTCATCAAATATAGGTGGTGGGCCCTCTTTTACCACTAAATAGTCAACTGTGCATCGCGGTATTTGCCATATTTTGCTACACTTTCCTTTAAATCTTCCTACGTTAAAATTTCCCTTTTTCTCATAACATTCAAATTCCTGATCTGCCATTAATTGTATTCTTCCTTGCGGCTTTTGTACTTTTGTTTCTTGTATAATAGGCCATTTACGGGTACGTTCACATTGCAATTCAGTAGCTTCTCTGTAAATCGTTGTGGATTGGAGAAACTGGCACCAATATGGGCAAAATGCCATTTTTTGGGTACAGTTTCTAAAGACATTTATCGCTTTACCTCTTTCAATAAAGCATTTACCTCCCATTTTTAATACATCCAAGCCCATTACGTTTGACAGTCCTGGACATGTCTTAAACCATTCGTCATGAAATATTTTGCAACTAGAACTGTGTATAGGTATTGGTACAATATATAAAGTAGGTCTCGCTTCAAGGCAAACTATGCAGTTTTCCCATTCTTCTTTTTCGGCTGTGTAATTTACCCATTTATACCAACTATTATCTTCTGCCTTTTCCCATAATATATCTGAATTGCCTTTAATAGTGATGTTATAATTGTCATCTGCAATGTGTCTATTTTGTCTAGATATTTTTTCCTCCTCAACCTGTGCTTGTTCATTTTGCATTAAGTTAAAGTCACTGCTAGATTCATTTGCGGGCTGAAAAGTCAATTCTTGGGATGTCTGGTTGCTGTTGGTTACCTCTTGTGTCTGTTGGTGGAGCTTGGATTTGCATTTGTTGAGAAGTTTGGTTGTTTTCTATTATTGGAGCTTGGGGTTGCATTTGGAGAGAAGTCTGATTGCTTTCTATGGGTTGAGCTTGGAGTTGCATTATTAGATACATTAAGCATAAGAGGATCTCCAAACACATTGTCTGTTTCGTTCCCTTCCCTCTCCTGTTCCTCTGACAGGACGACTGGAACTCCTTGTGAAACCTTTTCTGCGCTGTCTTTTGTTTGCACTTCGTCCTGTGTTTCTGGTTCCCCCTTGTCACTCTCTGTCGCATTGTCCACCTGTCTGTTTTCCTCCCTTTCTGTCTTTTTCTTGGGAACTCTCGTGCAGTGGTTTAGATGATACCAAGTTGTACTGCCCTCCACTTGCACTGCTGTCGGAGTTGCTCTCACCACTGTGTACGGGCCTTCTCTCCTCGGCTCATTCCATTTCCTTCGGAACACCCTCAGATATACTTGGTCACCTGGGACAACTGGACACGTTGTCTCCGCTTTCCTCGCTGGGCTCCTTTCTTTTTCCTGTAAATAGATAGCTTTATGTATGGCAGTTAGTTTCTTCATATATGAACGAAGTTCCATTTGTAACTGCTCTAGAGGCAGTCCTTTGTAGGGACCTCTACAATGTGGCACTGGCATAGGCCGACCTGTAAGCATCTCATGAGGTGTTAAATGCGTGGTGCGGTTAGTTTGCATGCGATAGCTCATTAGTGCTAGAGGCAAAGCATCAATCCAATTAAGTTTAGTACTTTCACATATTTTGTTTATCTTGGCCTTGATAATTCCAATTATTTTATCTACCTGTCCTTGACTTTGAGGATGGTAAATGCACCCTAGTCTTTGTTTTATTCTCAATTGTTGCAACACTTGTTTTACAGTTTTTTGAATGAAAGCCGAACCATTATCTGAACTTATTTCTGATGGTATCCCAAATCTAGGAATTACTTCTCTTATTAGAAATTTGATTACTGTCCCTGCTCCTAAATTTGCTGACGGTACTGCCTCCACCCATTTGCTAAATCTGTCAACGATCACCAACATGTATCTTTTACCTTGTACCCGCTTTATCATGTCCACGTAGTCTATGACCAGATGTTTAAAAGGTCCGTCCGGTACCGGTATATGCCCTATGGGTGTCGTTATCCCTTTTCTCACATTGTACTTCGCACAAATTTCGCATGTAGACAAGAATTCATCTACTGTTGCATACAAATAAGGAGACCAATATCCTTGTTTTTTAATTTTTCTTACCACTTCCCCCCTTGCGCAATGGTCAAAACCATGCGCATCTGCGATAAGAATATTCAAAAGTGAAATTGGCGCCACCATGTGTCCTTCATGTGTACGCCAAATGTCTTGTGAGTCTTTTTTGGCCCCCCTCTGGTGCCACATTGACTGTTCGTAAGGGTCTGCTTGTTGCTGAATTCGAATTATGTCATCCAATTGAGGTTGAGGTTCTATAAGTACTACAGGTGTTAATACTGCTATTTGACATCCAGCTGCCTTTTTAGCCTGTAGATCTGCTGCATTGTTTCCCTTAATGACATAATCATTTCCTTTTTTGTGTGCTTGACATTTGATTATTGCTAATCTTTTCGGTAGCATCATAGCAGAAATTAATTGCCCTATTTGATCACCGTGTTGGATGGGAGTCCCATCACTCTTTTTGAAACCTCTTTGTTTCCACACGGCACCAAATAGGTGACATACACCGTGAGCATATGCTGAATCAGTGAAAATGTTAGCAGTTTGTCCCTCTGCTAACTGACATGCAGCTGTAAGAGCTTTCAGTTCAGCTAATTGAGCAAAACAAGGTTGTACACATTGCTGTGATATTACTGGTACAAATTCTTTCTTATCCTTCTTCATCACTGAATATCCTGTATGATTTCCTTCATGGTCTCTAAAGCTAGATCCATCTACAAAGTAAGTGACTTCTGCTTCAAAAATGGGTGTCGACTCAAGATCTGGTCGTAATCTGGTAAATGCCAACGACTCATTCACACAATCATGAGGTTTTCCTTCAAAAGACAAAGGGATCAAGTCTGCCGGATTGACTGTATGACATCGCTTAATAATTACGTCTGGATACGTAAGTAATGAGGAATATGCCAAAATTCGAGCCTGTGTTAGAACAAATTTTCCCTGCTCTAACAATTCCACAGTTTTGTGATGAGTATAAATAGTTACTGGGTACCCCATAGTTATTGTGGATGCTTTTTCATAAGCATAATATACTGCCGCCAGGCCCTGTTGGTAGCATGGAGGGTATCCCGGTGCAACATTATCCAGCTTTGTGCTGTAATAAGCTACAGGCTGTTTTTTCCTCCCACTGCAGGTTTCCTGCATTAGTATAGCTGATGCATACCCATCAGCTCTGTTAGACACATAGAGGTGAAACATTTTATTATAATTGGCTGTTCCTAGTGCAGGTGCCTGTTGTAATTCTTTTTTTATTGTTTCAAATGCCAGTATTGCATCTGTGTTCCATATTAAAGGATTACTTAGATGCTGAATCCCTGCCTGTTTCATCATTTCTCTTAATGGTCCTGTTTTTACTGCATAGTCTTCTATCCAGTCTGAACTAAAGCCAGTCATTCCTAAAAAAGTCATCATTTGTCCTACTGTTTGAGGCATCGGTGTTTTACTTATACCTTCTAATTGAGAGGATGCTATAGCTCGTGTGCCATAGGCAATCAATCTTCTTAAGTATTCAACTTGAGGTTGACAATACTGTATTTTGTCTTTGGACACTTTGTGTCCTCCCTTAGCCAACTTTGTTAAGACTTTAATTGAGTCTCTGTGACATTGTTCTAACGAAGAACTACAAACGAGTAAATCATCTACGTACTGTATTAGCGTTCCGTCTATTTCAAGATCTTCTAAATCGGCTTTTAGCACTTGATTGAATATATGTGCCGAATGCTTAAATCCTTGAGGTATTCTTGCATAACTATACTTTTTTCCTGCATAGGTAAACGCAAACAGGTATCTACTCTCCTCTGCTAATGGTACGCTGAAGTAGGCGGAGCAGAGATCAATTACAGTAAAGTATTTAGCATCAGGAGGGACGTTCGTTAGTAACGTGTGTGGGTTTGGCACATCAGCTGGTAAATCTTCAACTATTTCGTTGATTGCTCGCAAATCATGAACAAGACGCCATCGGTTTTTGTCTGCTTTTAGTATAGGCATGATTGGAGTGTTACAGTAACTAGATGTTTCTATTAAAACTCCTGCCTTCACTAAACCTTCAATGTTGTCTTTTATGCCTGCCTCAGCCTCTGGTTTCAAAGGATATTGTGCTTTTCTGGGTAGATGTGCATTTGGTTTAAGTTGGACTCTTACTGGATTAGCTGATTTTATTAATCCTACATCGGTATCATGTTGTGACCACAATTCAGTTGGTACCTGTCTCTCCATTTCCCTAAACAATTCAGTCTCAGTATTGTTTAGTAATTCAGATGTTGTGGTCATCTGTGTTAAATTCTTTTGACTGATTTCTACTTCCTGTGGAATACCCAGCAAACTGGTTGCACACAAAATTTTGATGTAATTTTTGTCAGCTGAATGAAAAATCAATGGATGTTCTGTTGATTCCCATTTGATCTTTCCTGCTTCTCTCATCATTGGTCCTAAATCTTTTGTTTCCCAGTTTTTTCCTACATATATCGCAATATGTGGGACAGAATCAGTTACATTGAACCATTTTTCTACAAATTCGCTGTTTGGAATATTTAAAGCCGCTCCTTGTTTACCTATTATGATATACTCAGAGACTGTCTCGACTTTTTGATCTTTAGTTTCTTCCTGCCATTTTTGTTCTATTTTTTCATCTCTGTCCTGATCATAGATCATGGTACAATGAAATTCTGATTTTGTTAATCATGCTTCAGGAATCTGTGCTTCAATAAACTTTCCCCATTTGTTTACTGTCTGTCTCACATCTTGTTCTATCTGTCCTATCCAATAGACATTTGCTTTTGGCTCCGTAATTACCATTTGCATTTCTGTTCCTATTGCATCGATAAATATTCCTTCTGGAGAACACCAAATTTGTAACCCCAATCTGCATAATGCGTCTCTTCCTAACAAGTTGATAGGAGTTTGATTTGACACAAGAATGGGCATTGTTATACTTTGATTTTTGTTTGTAGACACACTGGAGCTGTCATCGAATTAATTGCATTTGTCCCGAGAATCCTACTGTCTTTGTGAATTTTCCAGACAAGGGGAGATGTGAAGCATATTTTGAATTTAAGCAAGTAAAAATTTCTCCTGTGTCTAACATCATGGGTGTGTTTTTACCCTCTATTTTAATTTGCATAATAGGCTCTTGATCTGCTTTAGTTGTTAACATTGGTAACTGGTTCTCCCCTGTAGGATTCTCTGGGCACCCCTAATATCCCTGATTTGGTCCCCTCCACGGATTAACAGGGCCCTCTCCTGTACCTCGAATGGACTGCTGCCAACCTTCTCCTCTGCCCCCTTGAGGGTACTGCTGGTATGACAAAGTGGGACAATTATATCGGATATGTCCTGGCTGATTGCAGATCCAGCATAAATCTGGAAGGCCAGTATAAGGTCTGCCTCTTCCTCTCTGGCCTCTCTGCATTGGTCTTTTTCTCCACCCCACTGGAGCTGGCTGTTGAGGGTAAACATTAATTATAGGCACAGGAAGCTGGTGTGTGTTTGGAGGGCCTGCAGTAGAAGGGCTTGGTTGAATAGTTGGTTGCGGAGCACTTATAGGAGACATAACTGTCATTTGTTCCTCTCCTTCTTTCATCATTGGAGCTTGAACCTTTCGTTTATTTTTCTTTGTCAGCTCTTCAAGCTGTAGTTGAGTTAGCTTGCGCTGTAGCTCTTTCTCTTGGGTCTTGAGCTTTAGTTCATTCTTTCTGTGTTGCTCCACTGCATGTGTCACATGATCACAAAATTCTTTATGAGTTTTTGAGTTCAAGCCAACAACCTCTTCTAGCCTGCTCTTTACGGCTAGAGGCATGGCATCAATTACAGCTTGTCTGAATAAAGTAGCCATCAGAGGATCCCCCTCGGGATTTATTTCAGTCTCTTGTTTCCAGTTTTTCAACTGTCTTTGGATATACATGGCTGGATTTTCAGTATCTCCTAGTGGAGTTCCTCTAAGCATTTTAGGATCCAGCCTATTCGGGTACTCCAGTCGCAATGCTTGCCATACTGCTGGACGAAATGCATCAAAAACAATTCCATCCATATTGTGAGAGTTCACTGCTCTGTCTAGAGCGGCTGTTTGCAATATTTCATCCAGCTTTGTCCCTCCTATGATTTTTGCCAGCAATGCTTTAATGTCCCCCACAGCCAAAAGTTTGCCCATAGTTTCCTCCTCAAAAACTTTGATCCATTTGCCAGCCCGTCATTTATTTCGGAAGGCGTCACCAGTCCCTCGAGGTCCTGAGAGGCCCAAGGGACGTATTGTCCCTGCGCACCTTTAATCAAAATCGGAAGTTGTGCAGCCCGCGGTCTAAGTGTTCCTTTTTCCCTACCTTGTTCCCAATTTCTTATATCAAATATTTCCCTTCAACACTAATTTCCTCATTGCTGTCAAACAGCTTACTTCTCTGTCTCTCCAACTTATTTTCCATTTGAATTTTTTGCCTGATTCTCTGATTTTTGACCCAACTCTTGTTCAATCATTTCTACTTGTGCTTTAATTTCACTATCTTTTCTCCTTAATCTTTCTAACACTTCCTCATATCTTGTTTTATCTTCCTGGTCTGATTTCATCTGGTTCAAAGCCAAACGGGCCTGCTCATAACAGTCCATGGGTAAATACCCCTCCTTCTCCTTTTTCTGCTCTCTGCTCCCTGCTTTTACATCTGTTTCTAAGTCAACTTGACCTTCGACCTCCATCTCCCCCTTCACATCTACTTTCCCCTTGAGGAGCGGTAGTAGCCTTTCTCCTGACATATAAGGAGGAGGTTGAGAAAATAGCATCTCTTTTTTGCATGTTTCTTTATCTGCCTCCTTTAAAATTTTCCTGGCCTGCTTTATATTTTTTAAGGTGCTCTCACCTTCCTTTTTAAACATTGCCAACACTTCTTGTTCTTTTTCTCTCTTACTTTCTCTCTTTTCACGTTTTTTACTGACACATTTTGGTTTGTAGTTTTTTACCAGAGTTTCCATTTCCTCACACAACGCTACATCAAACGTCCCTTCCTTTGGCCACTTTGTCATTTTATTTTTTGTTCTCTTTTGCCATTTATCTGAGATTTTATTTATCATATCTTTACACAAAGGATATTTTAATCCTAATATCTCTACCGGAGTAGCAGCCATATTTTCTCTTTCAATCTGTTTAGTTTTATTCGTTTTATTCTTTTTATTTTTTATATAAAAATGTTGTCACTATTTTTCAATTAATCTTATCCTTTATTCAATGACTTGCTCTTTTTACTTCAGTCTTATATTCTATCAGATATATATACTCCTTCTCTATATTTTTCTTTTCCTCTTTATTTCATGATCTCACAATATTCACAAAATTTTCAATCATTTTTTTTCATTTATTTATTTTTCCTATTATCTCTTGCCTCTTCTGTTTACGTTAGTGCGCACTTATTATTTTTAATGTTCTTTATTCAATATCCTATCTTAATATCTCTTCTCCACCAGCACTGCTCTCAGAAATTTCTCTCTCTCTCTCTTTACACAGACACCCACCATAAGATCTTATAACACATCTGGATTCAATCTTTATTGACCCTATTCCTATAAACACTCATACCACTAAGTCCCTTTATTTCTGTTAATTCATTTATGTATCAAGGGCTCATACTCTCGCACTTTATCCCTTCATTTATAGGGCTTATCAATCATACTTTTATCCCTTTATATTTAAAAGGGCTTATTCTTTCATTCAAACCTCTTGGGCAAAACGAGAGCTGCGGCCCCCCCTCCACTTGGGAAAAGGCACACTTCTCTCCTCAAACCCAATCGGAATTTATTCGTTTTTCATTCACTCTCAGTTTTTCACACTCGCAAGCATTCGGACACGGACACAGTTTCAAACATTCCCCAAACCAACAAAACAAAGCTTTTTTTTCCTCGAGTCTCCACCTGCTCCAAAATACTTGTTCTCTCACCGAAAAAAATCTCTCCTTTCTCTCCTCGCAGTAAAAGAATAAGATTTTGTCAGGAATTTTACCTACCCAAGCAGTCCCCTGTGACCTCACAAAAAATTTTTTTGTCTTTTTTTAATTTAATCAGGGCGGTATCGTAGGTTTTGCGCGCTCTCTTCCTCACATCTGTTTCAAATTTTTTCTGTCCCTTCAGGCTCAGACTAAATAACCACAGACCATTGCTAGCAATGTAACATCTGCCTGCACCTTCTAATTTCAGTTTAAGTTCTTTATCAAGGCCTCAAACAATAAACCAGATAATGCATGCAGTTATTTCCTCTGGAATAAAACTCCTTTTTACTCTTTTACACTTCTTTTTAAATTTGGTAATTTTTGGAAGAGCAAAACTTAAGTGACCTTACCACTAAGAACAGATTTTGCAAACAACACATAACTATATAAGCAAAAACGCTTACCTGATTAATTAGTGGCCACTTTTTATGTGTTGTTCGTCAGAATCTGCTCAGAGTGGCTGTCCTCTCCGTTGCTCTTTTCCAATCCTGTTCGTGACGCCAATTGAAGTGTCGTCCGCTGCAATTCAAAGAACAAGACGCAGTGCCAGAGTTTGATTCCAGAGTAGGCTTTATTTTCTAATAGAACAAAACCTGAAAACTCGTTTGCAAAGGAGTTCTCCCGAGAACTTGTCGTCTCTCGTATATATACTCAAAAAATTAACATAAGGGAGGGGGTCTCTATACATTGAACCCCACGTGTACCATCCTATATTTTACTAGTGTACATACTTCTATCTGTCCCATAGGAGAGAAGACCATCCTGACTTTGTTATGGTAAAGGGAAAAAAGCCCCCTCCTCACTCCTTCCAGATGTGCTTTGCCACGTACACACTTTGACAAAAAGGCCTTCAGAACATATTGGTAGATTCAATAGATACATTTTTGGCAAGATTCACCTTGATTAAGTCTAAATAATTCTGATTAATATCAATAAAAATCTTCTACACATGCAGTTCTACACCAGGTAAGATCTAAACCCTTATATACTTTACTATATTAGTACCGAGCACAGTGTAGACCTGTGATTTTTTTTTTTTTTTTTTTGTTGCTGTGGTTGACTGTTTGTTTAAAAACATCTTCTGTGGGTCTGGGCAATATGTGTTAACGAGTTAATACAAGATTCACCCAAAAATAAAAATAAAGCTGTCATCACACTCACCTTTATGCCGTTGTAAACCCATATGGCTTGCTTTCCTCATTGGCATACATAAATGTAAGTAATGTTAGTGTCAGTCAGCGAAGATATATTTATTTCTTTTCCCCCACAGAATTAATTCATAATAACTGCGTAACTAAACTAATATAGAATGACTCGATGGAGAATAAGCTAAAACACCAGCTAAAATCATTTTTTTCATAAGAGTAGCTACTTGCATGTCAATACATTATACATTTTTAAAGTAACCTTCAAGTTAAGTGTAGACAAACTAATTTGCATTGCTATTACATCGTGTGGTGTGTATTTTCTGAAAACATATCTTACATCCAATCTAGATTTGAGATGTAGAACCATTTAATGGCCTTTTGGAGAGTTATTGAACCTGCATCCCACAGCATGGTTTGTGTGACCAGAGCAAAGACAGCTACAACGAGGAGTGAAGTTGGAGTAACAAGCAATGCAATGTTAAATATTGATATTATATTGTTTGTGATAGAGAAAGAACATTTTATTTTTATTTTTTCATGCACACGTTACATGCATGTATCATAATTATTTAAAATTTATTTTGACAGTGTCAGTCTCTGCAGCCCTTTCGATGAGTTCCTCCGTGGTCCACCTTTCAGTCGGTCTTCCACGGAGAGATCTGGCCTTACACAAAACACTTGGGATGGATTAATTTGGTTTTATTTGCACAGACTAGAATATAAAATGTAAATGAGATATAATGTAAATGTAAATATATATAACTTTATTATGGTTTCTTGCTCACCAGTCTAATCTAAACATGTAAATATAAACATGTAAATTTGAGAAACTTTGATACAGTGTAATAGTTATGTAAAATATTAATAGTGTAATGATATGTTTTTTAACACTTCTGCCACTTGGAGGACTGATAGGTCAAGCAGATCGCTGGTAACACCACTGTAAAGCGTTCTCCTGAAATGAAAAACAGAGGTATAGTGCAAATTGACCATTAAAAAACATAAATCTTCCACCACTGTCATTACATGTTGCATACATTATGAACGGAGTCATATCCAATATGATTGTTCGTCTTTTGTCTGCTAGAGCTAATCATATAGGCATGTTCTATGAATACATTGTTATTATGAGATGCATTAATGCCACCTCTGAGTCTTTTCAAAGATTTCTTAAATTCTGTAAATATTCCTTAACGCCACATTTGTGCTCTTCTGTGCCATGCAAAGATGAATTGTTGATGCTGATTTCATTTCACTGGAAACTTATTCTTCCTGATTGTATCGTATTATTTTAATTGAATTTATTGTTTAGTTAAATTTTTTTGATAAAAGTTTATAAATCTAAATTTTTTGGCACAAAAGATGACATACATTTAATAAAGTTAGAAAAATGGCATTACAAAGGTTAAAAAAAAAAAACTTTAAGGAGTCAAATATCAATAGGAAGGTTAATTTCGGGGTCATTCCTGGGATTCGGTAATATTTTAGTCCCCCAGAGTTTCTAAAGTGGTGGTTCACCAAAATGAATTGTTAGAAGCTTTTCTCAAAACTTTGGGATGCCCATTATAATTAATAAAAATAATTATTGCATTTTTATATTTTTAGCATAAAATAATGTCTTATATCTATCTTGAACCAAGCATTTTGTAATGTCCCTGCGTTTGTACTTAGAAAATTATTAACAAAATGTGCATAGTGTCCTTGTAAAACATATTTTTCTAAAAAAAAAGAAAAATATTTGATTAAAAAACAGACTTTAAATGGATACTCCACCCTAAAATGAAAATTTTGTCATTAATCACTTACACCCATGTTGTTCCAAACCCGTAAAAGCTTCATTCGTCTTCGGAACACAATTTAAGATATTTTGGATGAAAACTAGGAGGTTTGTGACTGTCCCATTGACTGCCAGGTAAATAACACTGTCAAGGCACAGAAAAGAATGAAGGACATCATCAAAATAGTCCATCTGCCATCAGTGGTTCAATCTGAATTTAATGAAGCGACGAGAATGCTTTTTGTACGCAAAGAAAATAAAAATAACGATATTTATTCAACAATTCGTCTCCTCTCTGTCTCTCTGTGTCAGCGTAGTGCCATTTTGGAGAGCATCCGATGAACGCAAAGTGCGTATGTTATTCTCTGTCATCAGTAACGCATGGATAAAATAGTCATGGTTTCAGTAAAGATATATACTCCAAAAATCATGACAACTCATATTTTTGTTTTAAATAGAATTTTTGATGTGATGTTTGTCCACTTAAATGTGGACAAGCATCATACATCAGAAATTGCATCCACATTTGCAGCAGAAAGACAATATTGGCCATGCAGATATGTAGACACAGAAACAAGGGGACAATATGAGAGAGAAACAAAACCAAAAATGTAAATTTAAGGCAATGTATCCCTTCAGATGTGAGTCTTCAACCCCATCACACCTTGTCACATTAATATTTTTAGAAAAATATAGGGAAGACAATTAAGAACAAAAGTATTTATTGCTGATTACCATCTGACATGTTAAGGGCTAAAACAATAACATTGTGGTTTTAGTTAAAATTTTAAATTAAAAATATTTTTTACAAAAATAAAGAGACTGTAGACACACAATTTGTGTATTTTTAGCTTTAGTCCTATAAAATGTGAAAATGATGATAAATGTTACATTTGTTATCATTAAATTATTATCAGGGACACAAGAGCAGTAGGTAGATGTTTGTTTTATAACAATTTCTGTATAAAATCCTTTTTAAACCAATCCCATTTTGTCCGTTACGGGGGTTGAGAAAAAAAAGGTGTCTAAAGCTGAAAAAAAACTGAAAATAATAAAAGTTCTTTAATGCCTGAGGTGGGAAAATATGATTTTTTTGGATATATGTGCCTAATGATGTGGGGTATTTAGAAGTTGAATCACATGTAGTTGAAAAACATGTATATTCCAAGTTGAAATGTTACCGAATCCAAGGAATGACCCTCCTGTCATTGATCAGAAGGTCTGTTCCTATTTTTTATTTTTATTTTTTTTTTAAGTAGGAGCACTAGTGCTCCTGAAAAGAAATGTAAGAACAGAGTCCTTAAGAATGTAATATTAAAAACTAACTGCAAAGTAATATGTGCAAATTCACACACAACGTATCTTTAATTTGGCCAGAATTGCAGGCTCTTGTCTACATATACAGGAAGGTTTAGAGAAAATATTAAATAAGTTGTTAATAAATGTTATTATAGATTATAAAGTGTTTTATAATTAAACACATCCGAAAGGTCATCTAAAATTACCATTATTATCCCCGCCCCGTTTCCAAGCTAGAGTCCCCCAGTGAATTCTGGCCATTTCCACCACTGCTTGTAAGCTGAAAAAAGTATCTTCTCCTCTTGTCATTGAAAGCTCTATGTAAGGAACAATGGCTTCCGGCACAGCACCGGATGTAAACATGGAAGGAAAAACATGGAAGTGACCGTGCATAGAGTCCATTATGTTGCGAGGAGTGCTGTGTGTGTGTGTGTGAGTGTGTGTTGCTTGTAGAAAAGGTGTGTATAGCTGCTTCTTGAAGGATGTGATGGACTCTGGAGGCTCATTTCTCTAAAGAGGAACAGAGAGGCTGAAGGGTTTAGAGAGTGATTTTTTTCTTCTGTTCTCCACAGACCCTGTGATCCTGAACCCAAACACAGCTCCACCAGATGATCTCAGTGTCAGATGATCTGACCTCTGTAATCTCATGTCTCCATCATCAGGACGAGCCCAACTCTTCATCTGCACAGGAACTGTGTGGTGTTGAGGAGCGTGGGATACAGTACTGGCACTCAAACGTGGGAAATTGAGATGGCAAACAGTCGCCACTGGAGCCTTGGGGTGTGTTTTGGATTGGAGGGAAAACCTACTTCACAACCTTTGAGCCCTGAAAATGGCTTCTGGGGTCTCAGGCGTGATGGAGACTCATACAAATAAATGACCGCTAGGATGTCAAGATTAAATAGCAGTGTAAATCCAGGGGTTGTGAGAGTAAAGCTTGAGGATTATGTCGAGGACACATTTGAGAAGAAACGCTGGAGGAAGGTGAGATTATTTGATGCCAGGAGTGATTCTCTTGTTACAGGATTTACTGAAGTGCCTTTGAAAAAGAAACTCTTTCCCTTTGTGATCCCAGAAGATCAGACCGCACCGCTGCGTGTCGTTCCAGCGAACATTATTCTGACTGTTGAACAGAAACTATCATTCCTGGAGAGACACGATGTCTTAATCAAAGTCTGTTTTGGTTTTTATTATGGTTTTATTTTTTATTCTGTCCTGGAAGACTGACCAACAACGCAATTGAAAAGGAAATGGCTGTTCATATACTTTAATGATCTGTTATAATGGTGGCTGAGACAGATTCTGAAAATCACACCAGCAAAACCACAGGGTTCCTGCACTATATGTGAATATAATAGAGCTCACATACTTAATGTGACTGTTGCAGGGCACAGTTTCTACATCACATGTAGTCAAGACATCATTTTCTCATAACTGTTATCATTAGCATATTCTTATGTGTAGTAATAAATCGTGGCAAAATTAGAATTAATCAGTTAAATTATAAAAAGTACCCAGCAATACAATATCTATATTGTATCAGTATCTTTAAGTACATAATAAATATTTAATTCCACTAATTATTCTGAACAGTTAATTTGTAGATTGTAGATTTGGGGAAAAAACACTATAGAATCAATCGAAGTTGCCATCTATTCAGATTTATTTTGATCAAGTTTTGATAATACATGTCTATTTTAACATTGTTTGTAATTTAGTAAATATTTTGTCAAATAAATATAGATTTCAAAGCATCTTCCACTACTCTCCTGAAAGACAGCAGTTTATCATTGCAGTGCACTGATCTATGTACTGCTCCTTTATTCTTTATCACATTATCACACAACACAAAAGATCGAACAGTCTTAAAGATAAAAGCTGTTTTGTGTATCATTTTCACTATTTTGTTTGTGACTCACTGCTGCCACTAGGTCAGTATCCTCATTAATGTCTATAAATATCCTGTTTGCTTAGTTGTTCTGTCTTTTTGATGACTTACTTTATGTAAATATATATGGGTGAAGCATATTCGTTTGATACTTTGTGTTTTTAATTTGCTGACTCAGGGCTGAGAGATCCAGATTAAGGTCTTGGTTGACCAAACATTCATGTTGTCCAGTGATTTAGTGAGTGATTAAAGCATGAGGCTTCAGTCAATGTGCTGAAGAGGGAACGGCCTCATGAGACAAACCTGTGAAAATTTTATTAAACACAACCAGGTGAGTCCAGCTCCTAAATCAATCCATATATCAAATGAATTAAACCGTATGTAGTTGCTCCGCCCCTTTTTCGCTCGTTGTTCCTGTCTTCCGTTTGTATTTCCACAGCGTAAAGGTAAGCTCAGTATGAGTTTTATGAATAAAATTTCAAACTCTTCCGGCTCTACTGACATTTGCTACGAACATTACAATGCTCATGATAACTTTAGTTAACTCTTAAGTAAATCCACTTCATCAACTAATTACTCTTCAGCAGTGACGATAGAGCTACCGCGAAAATGGAAGTTCATAGACAAAATTCTTAAAATGGCAGCATGCTTCTTTCTCTGATGCATGAAGTCAGGATTAGGCCATACCATATTATTATTTAGCCTATGTAATAGTAAAACAGAATAAAACTGAAACATGCTGAGTTGTTTTATTTGGTTGCCAGTAAAATTAAGAACACTTGGTCCAGATGCATGTGATTAAATCTGTAGTTTGATTAAAAATATGTACATCCATGTCATGAAAGCATCAAAATGTTTCCTCCTCTAAACTTAGGCTCTGCAGATACAAATGATGGAGAAGTTGAGCTACTTCATCAGACTTGGGTAAAGTTGGTTTTATATTCGCACATTCGGACTATTGCATTCAATTACTTTGTTAACTGCACTACATTAGACATTCAGGGGACATTAGCAAGTAAGTATGAGATTAAAACAATACTTGGCCATTTGATCGATTGTGAAAAAAATGTAGTAGGTTGACAATGATGTCGCTGATTAGAATTTGCAAAAAATAACTTTATTGCACATATAATTAGAAAGTTATTGAACGCGGAAATGTGTGAATGTTGTGAATGTGCGAATATAAAACCAACTTTACCCAAGTCTTCATCAGTCCCTGAAGGAGGAGCAGAAGAATCTGAAAACATGGATAGATGATTGAGTTCACTTCCAGCACCATTAAAGCGACTGAAGAAGATATGAAGATGAATGATGCTGATGTTCACGAGGTATAATCTGCTGATCTGATCATCTGTCGCTTATATAGAGGTGATATCAAACATTCTTAATGAATAGACATTTTGCTCTTGAAGAAACAGTAAAAATTAAAAAAAAAATATCTATAGGACAAAGTCAGTCATAGTGCTAGTGCTGATAATGATGAGATCAAACCTCTAACATTATTGGTATTGAGTTGAGTGCGTGTCTGCAATGTTCACATTATGTGAAGATTTATTATAATTTGTGTGAGAATTTGGGAGTGTTTATTTTAAATCAGTTCATGTGATTTCCTGTCAGTTAAAAAGTTAGTAACCATTTGTTTTTCTGATGTTGCTGGTTGTTGGAACCAACATGAAATAAAGGACATTTTTAAAGTTAGCATTACATTGCATTTACTGAATGCCAGCAGGAATGAATCCTTTTTATGCAGCAATATCAGATTCAGTCTAATATTGAAAGTGAGTCAAGCTCTTCCCGCTTGTTAAATCATCTAAACTCAGATGCAGAAGCATGAACAGGAGCACAGGGACAGAGACGTGGTAACAGATAAGAAAAGCTTTATTGATTAATTTGCACTTTTATCAAACTTCTCAAACAAACAAGATACGCAATAGAGGTTCTTTGAGCCAGCTGATGGAAACATTAGTGCACATTGTCACTATACTGCATGAAGGCGACTCCTTGGCAGTTAACTTATGGTTAATACAGTAATATGGCAATAGTGTAGTATATAAGATAATTTTGTTAAATGAAATGTTTAAGTAAACAAAAGTGAAAAATGCATAAAATTATAATTCCACTTATTATACTGTGTATAGAATATGTTTTTATTGAATTGAATTGAATTGAATTGAACCATTGTTTTTCATGCACTGGTAAAGCTGTAGATTTTGGGCTACTTAATGTGTCTTCTTTCAGACTATAGGGAAAGAAAACATCCAATTTTATTCTAATATATGGATTTATTTCAGTTTGTTAGATATCCATTTTATATCCAAAAGTTTCTATACTACCCCAAACTGTAGCCTATTAACAATCTTCTATCAACCAATAAGTTGACTGAGGAGAGCAGAGTTTATAGAATAGTGTATGTTTCAATGCTCAGACTCCATCTGACCAGCCCAAATCCAACAAGTGTTATAAAAATAGCAAAGGGAAATTACTGCTCCACATCATTGTGTGTGTAAAAAACCTGAAATAGAGACATTCTCTGATCTCTTACTCATGAACACAAATATCTCTTGAAACTACACCATAAGAATAAACAAAAATGGAAGAAGAATAATATAATAAAAAATATAATATAAATGACTAATCAATGAATAAATCAATGAAATTATTTTAAATGATTATATCATTAAATGGGATAATACAAGGATTAAATGATAAATGATTATAAATGAATGAGTATAAAAGAAAGAAAATGAATCAACACACACACACATAAATCCTCAAATTACAATACGTCTTTAGATGTTGTTTTCTCAAATTGAGTTGTTTTCTGAATATTGAACCTGACTTTATTTGATGTTTTAGATTTCTGTTTTTTATTATTAAGAAATTCATTTAAATGCATGAATATTTAGTTAGATAATGCCTTATTTGCATGTTTAAACAACATTAAGAAATTTGTCTTATATTTCAAGTTTTCTGAAATGTACTGTGATTAATCAACTGAGGAAGTATGGTGATGTTTTATGTAGTTTTTACCCTATTCACCTGTAGGGTTTTGCGTCTAAACTGATTTCACATCATTAGAGTCCAGGAAACAGGTAGAATTTCCTCACAAGGGTCGTCCTTTCAATACACGGCAATAGTTTCATCATCTCGTGTGTGAAACGTTGGTCTTTCTCCATGCGTGACGCCACCTGTAAAAAAAAAGATGATTTGAATGTGACAAGAAGCAAACTCATTCATTTTAACTGAGCAATACACTTGGGGTGAATAAAATGAAAGATATTGTTTTGACTTTTAGCTGGAATAAAGAAAAACAGTTTACCCTCCTGAACAACTCCATAATGCCATATTTATGAGCGCTTGTGCTGAACACATCCACAATGTACATGATGAAATAACTTCCATTGGCAGGATCCCTGTACGCCGCAATCTCTGTGGAGATAATTCATAACAACCTTAAAATAAAGTGTAACCCAAAGTTGTTTTAATTGCTTGACCATTGAATATGACCAAAATGAACAGGTGTCTCATATCTGCAGTCAGTGTTTTTATTTTCATTTTTTTTCTCTTACCAGGGAGGCTGGACATAAAGCAGACAAAGTCTTTCTCCCTGTGAACCCAGGAGTCTGATTCAGGCGCACTGTCACTAACATACAGACCTCCATATTTACCTGGACAGAGAAATGCTTCATTGTGTGACATTTTCACATAAAAGACTTTACAGTATTTCAGCATGCGAGGTGAAATAATTTAGGAAACAGATAAATGCAGGCCTGAATGAGAATAACCTTTGGTTTATCGATCAGAGCAGGACACTTCTCTGAGTTAAGATGGGAGAAGATGTCCTCAACAAAGAAGATATCATTGGGGTTATTTCTCTGATAACGGACACCTATAATGGCATCTTTATTCTGGATTCTTTCCCCATGAGACATAATGACCACAAAGGTGCTGTCCGAGTCTCGATGTTCATGACGTTTAGAGAAGTTCTTGACTGCCATATTTATTGCCTGTGAATAAATAAACTGTTTAGAAGAAATGCATGGTATAAAATATATATTATATTTAGATATAAATGTGTTCACATTTCTGTTTCCACACTAGAAACCTATTAGCTCTACATAGACAAGATTGGTTTCACAAAACCAGACTTTTGTCTCACGCACATCTCCAGAGAGGTTTGTGTGTTTCTCAACGCTGTATCCCAAAGCTGTCAGCAGCCACTCCATGTTCTCCTCATCTTGCTCTGCACCATCCCTGTGACTTAAGTGGTCAAATTTAATGTTGGTGATCAGCAGAGCTAAACCTTTCCTCTGAGACCTGCTCGTTGGTATATAAACCTATGAAAAAACATCAGAATTATGTAGAATTAAAACACAAGCAACTCCAGATGACCAATCTACATCAAATGACATGAAATCATTTGATTTCCATATGTCTCAAATACATATATACACACATGTACAGTATGATATTGTATACACTACTTTTCAAAAGATTGGGGTCAGTAAGTTTGTTTATGATTATAATCAATGTTGAAAACAGCTGTGGTTTGTGTAAACCGTGATACATTTTCCAGGATTCTTTGATGAATAGAAATTTCAAAAGAACAGCATTTATTTGAAATAGAAATGTTTTATAACATTATAAATGTCTTCACTGGCACTTTTGATCAATTTAATGCACAAGAATTATTCATAGAAGGGTCAGGAAACACTGATCTATATAAAATATAATTCACAACATGTTCTGTAAAGACTGCTTACATCGGAAAACAGTTTAGGATTAATGTGCAGGAGCGTCAAAGTCAAAGTGCATTAACTCTGCAGGAAAGCAACCCTCCAAAGGCAGAAATAATGACTCCTGAAAGTATTATTTTCACAAACGTTCAAAGAAACAGAGATACTTGCATCATTTCTCTCTTGTGTAAGAAGTCTGTGCTTAAATTGTTGGCTGCATGCAGTAATGCTGTATGGTCTGTGCCAGTCAGACTGGATGGGCTCCAGCTCCATAGACTCTGGATTATTTCTTGGTTCCTCCTGCACAGGCTGCTGAGCTGAAGACACATAATATATTCACATCTCAAATATATTCAAATTATCTTAACTCCATTTTATGTATATTTATATCCTTATTTTCTAAAAGATGACTGCTATGTTTATACTTCAGAGTGCTTCACAAATACGAAATCTTAAAGCAGTAAAAAAAAACACACACATATACAGGTGCTGGTCATATAATTAGAATATCATCAAAAAGTTGATTTATTTCACTAATTCCATTCAAAAAGTGAAACTTGTATATTATATTCATTCATTACACACAGACTGATATATTTCAAATGTTTATTTCTTTTAATTTTGATGATTAGAGCTTACAGCTCATGAAAGTCAAAAATCAGTGTCTCAAAATATTAGAATATTACTTAAGACCAATACAAAGAAAGGATTTTTAGAAATCTTGGCCAACTGAAAAGTATGAAAATGAAAAGTATGAGCATGTACAGCACTCAATACTTAGTTGGGACTCCTTTGCCTGAATTACTGCAGCAATGCGGCGTGGCATGGAGTCGATCAGTCTGTGGCACTGCTCAGGTGTTATGAGAGCCCAGGTTGCTCTGATAGTGGCCTTCAGCTCTTCTGCATTGTTGGGTCTGGTGTCTCTCATCTTCCTCTTGACGATTCTTGAGATTCTCTATGGGGTTCAGGTCAGTCGAGTTTGCTGGCCAATCAAGCACAGTAACACTATGGTCATTGAACCAGCTTTTGGTACCTTTGGCAGTGTGGGCAGGTGCCAAGTCCTGCTGGAAAATGAAATCAGCATCTCCATAAAGCTTGTCAACAGAAGGAAGCATGAAGTGCTCTAAAATTTCCTGGTAGATGGCTGCGTTGACTGTGGACTTCAGAAAACACAGTGGACCAACACCAGCAGATGACATGGCAGCCCAAATCATCACTGACTGTGGAAACTTCACACTGGACTTCAAGCAACATGGATTCTGTGCCTCTCCACTCTTCCTTCAGACTCTGGGACCTTGATTTCCAAATGAAATGTAAAATTTACTTTCATCTGAAAAGAGGACTTTGGACCACTGAGCAACAGTCCAGTTCTTTTCTCCACAGCCCAGGTAAGATGCTTCTGACGTTGTCTCTGGTTCAGAAGTGGCTTGGTAGCCCTTTCCTGAAGACGTCTGAGCGTGGTGACTCTTGATGCACTGACTCCAGCTTCAGTTCTCTCCTTGTGAAGCTCTCACAAGTGTTTGAATCGGCTTTGCTTGACTGTATTCTCAAGCTTGCGGTCATCCCTGTTGCTTGTGCACCTTTTCCTATCCAAATTCTTCCTTCCAGTCAACTTTGCATTTAATATGCTTTGATACAGCACTCTGTAAACAGCCACACCTTTTAGTAATGACCCTCTGTGACTCTTTGTGGAGGGTGTCAATGTACGTCTTCTGGATCATTGCCAAGTCAGCAGTCTTCCCCATTATTGTGGTTTCAAAGAACAAGAGATACCCAGAATTTATACTGTAGGGATGGTCATTTATTCAAACTCAAATGTAAATATTCTAATATTTTGAGATACTGATTTTTGACTTTCATGAGCTGTAAGCTCTAATCATCAATATTAAAAGAAATAAACATTTGAAATATATCAGTCTGTGTGTAATGAATGAATATAATATACAAGTTTCACTTTTTGAATGGAATTAGTGAGATAAATCAACTTTTTGATGATATTCTAATTATATGACCAGCACCTGTATATATATATATACCTTCTTGAAGTTTTAATTCAAGGCGCTTTGCGAGCTCATTTTGTTTCATGTTGCGCAGCGCTTGGACTGCGATCTTCACTGCGTCATCGGGATACTGCTTTACCATGCAGTCCACCACATCCTCACGATCAGAAGTCTGAAGCTTTGCTCGAGGAATCGGCTCAATGCCTGCCGTCACATTATTACACAGCTGCCAGATGAATTGTTTGAGCTCTTTATCCACAAGATCCTCAAGTACATCAGTCATCATTCTTTTGATGTCCATTTTGTGTCACTAGAAGAAAAAAAGTCAAAACAGTCTTGATTGTGCTCTTAAAGCAGTTTAATAAAACAATACTATTCACAGAGTTTACCGGTTTGGTTAAACTCAGTTTACCAGTCGTGTTTCACTGAAATGTCCTTTTGAAGTTATAGGCCTATGTATTTGTTCAGGTTCAAAACAATCTATTATTCATACAGGCCTTATAGTCTGTTTAATCATATTATACTGAACAAAAGTTTTAGGCCACTAGTATTCTCAGCAGCTAAAAAATGGTTTTAAGTCAGTTTTTTCTATCTTTTGTTTTAGTGTGTCAGTAGCTGCAAAGCTCCCTGAGAAACTCTGCTCAAGTGCACCGAGGGCAAAAGCTGCTGTAATCTCAAAGGATGCTTACACCAAATGTTGATTTAACTTAGTTAATAGAAGTTAATTGATAAAGAAAATGTATTTTATGACATTATTTTTGTCTGCATCCTCATTTTACAGCATTTTTACACAAGTGCCTAAAACTTTGAACGGTACTGTAGCTTTGCAGGTAGGTTTCTTGAAGCATCTTGGAGTCATTGCCACAGTTCCTCTGGATTTAGTCTCAGTTTGTTATGTTTCTTCATGTTACTCCAGACAGACTGATGATGATCAGGACCCGTATTTATCAAGCTTCTCAAAGTGCCATTTTAGTCTTAAGTGCTGAGAATTCATGCAATTTGCTCCTACTTTCAAACTTAAGTATAAAAGCAAGTTAGCAAATTTCTTAAAGCTAAGAATCACTCTTCCAGTTATTTAAGACAGCTTGAGAGGTCTCTCAAGTGGTTAGGAGTTGCCAGCAGGGGCTTGTGATGGTGCTGAGGAGACAGAGACGTGTGTGTATCTCTCAGGAGAGGAAGAATGTGCTTGAAATGTTTGGTGATGAACACTTAATCAAACGGTTACATTTCCTAAGTTATTCAAAACTTAGGCTATATAAAGGCTATACAGGCTATATAAGCTATATACATATATAATGTATCAAGCGCTGTAGAAAACAAACGTGCCTCTACTTACGATTTTGCTTGAACAAAGTTTCCGTGTACAGTCTGCAGTTGCTTGTTCCTTTGTTTAGAGGTTTGATTCTCTTAAAATATAAAGGCCTCCTCAGCAGCTCAAGTTCCTGTCATTCCAGTTTTTTGTATTTATTGTAAACGTATTTAGCCTATTAAATATGGTAGTGCAAAAGGGAGGAGATCTGGTACAGTAGTTCTGGTAGAATGGCAGTTCACTGATAACAAATAAGTTGAAATGGATGTGTTGAATATCTGTAACATTGTCTTTAAAGGCAAAGTTAAAAGCAGCCCTTTGTCATTTGAGGAAACCACGTGGCCATTGTAGATTAGAAGCTATACTGCCAATGTGGGCTAAAGCAGCTTTGAACCCCAACAAAATGAAAATTAACCATGGTCTTATTTTAGAAAGAGTGAAGTAACCATGTGTTTTTTTTTTGTTTTTGTTTTTTGTATTGATTATCATTTGTATTTCCACAGTTGTATACATATCATGGTTAAACTATGGTTAGTGTAGCGAAAGTAGTATTTATTTTTTATATTATTTATTTATTTTAATAGCAAAGCCATGGTTAATTTTTGTAAGGGAAGTTGTAAAAGTAAGTTAGCCAGCTTACATAACCTTTCACAGTTACAGTAGTTGTGTAGGTATTTCATTAGCTTATTTAGAATGTCAAAAAAAAAAAGGAAAAGAAAAAGGAATCTTATGATCAGGACTGCGTTTCCCAAAAGCATCGTAAGCCTAAGTTGATCGTAGCTCTATTGGTGACAATGCGTCTATGATCTACTTATTATGTTTTTGGGAAACGCAGCCCAGGATGTTAAAATAAACAAAAATCTCACTTTCAGAGTAGACATAAGCATGTACCAGCATGTTCTTCATGTTGTTCCCATAAACATTTTTGATCTGGTCTGTGTGTATTTGCAGTGCGTTTCTGTATTTTGTCACGTTGCGTGTATTTGCAGCATGTGTGTTGTCAAATTGATGAAAATGTTTTCTTAAATTTGCATGTGATTTTTCTATTTTCATGTCTTTTTTATTTTTTATTTTGAGCTCTTGCATGAGATTGCACATGCAGTAAATTATTAAATTAAAAGTAGTTATTGCCTGGCCGGCTCAGAAACATACACTAAATATAGCTACATTCCTTTTTTTCAAATAAGGTGCATGAATAATTCAAATGAATGGCGCTATATTATCTCCTTTAGTGGTACTTTATAATTGAAATCTAAGTTATGATTAAAAACACTCAACAAACTTTGCTACTGTTTTTCTTTTTCTTTTTTTCGTAAAGCTGTTTTTAGCAGAGTCTACATGTTTCTAGCTGCTATAGAAACATGTTGATTCTGTTTGAAGACAGTTTTTGTGTAGTCTGCACTTCCTTGTTACTTTGTTTAAAGGTTTGCTTTCTGTTAAGAAATAAAGCCTTCCTCAGAAGCCCGTTTTTGTCAATCCGGTTTTTTTTAGTGTGAAGGGGAGTGGCTTTGGAATGGTACTACATTCATAACAAATAGCTCGAAATGGATGTGTTGTGCAGGTTAGGACAAGACAAGACAATCCAGATCATGTTGAACTTGATTGAGATGGAAAATAAAATGAGGGTGCAAATAAACCAAACATCACTTACACACGACAGCCACCAATACAAACACAATGCAGCTAGAAACAACATCACATTTATTAGATGAGAGAATGGCTGTTTCACCACTGCTCTTGTTCAAATATATTATTTTTGTCATGTACTATGGTAACAATGACATGATGTGATTATTTTATTAACATGACAAGTTTAATATAAAACTGAAAAACAAACCCTTTTTTTCATCAATCATTCTGATTTGCTCAGAAAGACGATTAATACCTACATTACAGATAACAATACAATCTTAAAAATTGTGTAACCCGTAATATCACTCTCAAAAGAACAGCAATAATATCTCAACCATACACTCCAAATATATTCCATATTTATCAATACCCAAAATCCCTGGTCACTGCCAGCATAACAAGTTAAATTAAATACTTTAAATAATCATTAACCCATTTAATCCCAAATTTTCCCAGACATTAACATATCTAAATTATGTACTGCTCCTTTATTCTTTATCACATTATCACACAACACAAAAGATCGAACAGTCTTAAAGATAAAGCTGTTTTGTGTATCATTTTCACTATTTTGTTTGTGACTCACTGCTGCCACTAGGTCAGTATCCTCATTAATGTCTATAAATATCCTGTTTGCTTAGTTGTTCTGTCTTTTTGATGACTTACTTTATGTAAATATATATGGGTGAAGCATATTCGTTTGATACTTTGTGTTTTTAATTTGCTGACTCAGGGCTGAGAGATCCAGATTAAGGTCTTGGTTGACCAAACATTCATGTTGTCCAGTGATTTAGTGAGTGATTAAAGCATGAGGCTTCAAGTAAATCCACTTCATCAACTAATTACTCTTCAGCAGTGACGATAGAGCTACCGCGAAAAACGGAAGTTTCCGTGCTTCTTTCTCTAATGCATAAGGTCAGGATTAGACCACACCATATTATTATTTAGCCTTTGTAATAGTAAAATATAGAATAAAACTGAAACAAGTTTTTTTTTTTTTGCGCTGAGCTCATTTATTTGGTTGCCAGTAAAATTAAGAACACTTGGTCCAGATGCATGTGATTAAATCTGTAGTTTGATTACAAATATGTACATCCATGTCATGAAAGCATCAAAATGTTTCCTCCTCTAAACTTAGGCTCTGCAGATCCCTGAAGGAGGAGCAGAAGAATCTGAAAACATGGATACGATGATTGAATTCACTTCCAGCACCATTAAAGCGACTGAAGAAGATATGAAGATGGATGAAGCTGATGTTCACGAGGTATAATCTGCTGATCTGATCATCTGTCGCTTATATAGAGGTGATATCAAACATTCAGTGAGTCAAGCTCTTCCCGCTTGTTAAATCATCTAAACTCAGATGCAGAAGCATGAACAGGAGCACAGGGACAGAGACGTGGTAACAGATTAGAAAAGCTTTATTGATTAATTTGCACTTTTATCAAACTTCTCAAACAAACAAGATACGCAATAGAGGTTCTTTGAGCCAGCTGATGGAAACATTAGTGCACATTGTCACTATACTGCATGAAGGCGACTCCTTAGCAGTTAACTTATGGTTAATACAGTAATATGGCAATAGTGTAGTATATAAGATAATTTTGTTAAATGAAATGTTTAAGTAAACAAAAGTGAAAAATGCATAAAATTATAATTCCACTTATTATACTGTGTATAGAATATGTTTTTATTGAATTGAATTGAATTGAATTGAATTGAATTGAACCATTGTTTTTCATGCACTGGTAAAGCTGTAGATTTTGGGCTACTTAATGTGTCTTCTTTCAGACTATAGGGAAAGAAAACATCCAAAATACTCGTTAAGTTTTTATTTTATTCTAATATATGGATTTATTTCAGTTTGTTAGATATCCATTTTATATCCAAAAGTAAAAAAATTTCTATACTACCCCAAACTGTAGCCTATTAACAATCTTCTATCAGCCAAGAAGTTGACTGAAACATACGTAACTCAGATTATTCAATAAACTCTGCTTTACTCAATGCTCAGACTCCATCTGATCTCTGACCAGCCCAAATCCAACAAGTGTTGGGAAATTACTGCTTCACATCGTTGTGTGTGTAAAAAACCTGAAATAGAGACATTCTCTGATCTCTTACTCATGAACACAAATATCTCTTGAAACTACACCATAAGAATAAACAAAAATGGAAAAATAATAATATAATAAAAAATACAATATAAATGACAAATCAGTGAATAAATCGATGAAATTATTGTAAATGATTGTATCATTAAATGGGATAATACAAGGATTAAATGATAAATGATTATAAATGAATGAGTATAAAAGAAAGAAAATAAATCAACATAGATATATGGTTTCTCTCTTGAAGTAACACACACATAAATCCTCAAATTACAATACGTCTTTAGATGTTGTTTTCTCAAATTGAGTTGTTTTCTGAATATTGAACCTGACTTTATTTGATGTTTTAGATTTCTGTTCTTTATTATTAAGAAATTCATGTAAATGCATGAATATTTAGTTAGATAATGCCTTATTTGCATGTTTAAACAACATTAAGAAATTTGTCTTATATTTCAAGTTTTCTGAAATGTACTGTGATTAATCAACTGAGGAAGTATGGTGATGTTTTATGTAGTTTTTACCCTATTCACCTGTAGGGTTTTGCGTCTAAACTGATTTCACATCATTAGAGTCCAGGAAACAGGTAGAATTTCCTCACAAGGGTCGTCCTTTCAATACACGGCAATAGTTTCATCATCTCGTGTGTGAAACGTTGGTCTTTCTCCATGCGTGACGCCACCTGTAAAAAAAAAAGATGATTTGAATGTGACAAGAAGCAAACTCATTCATTTTAACTGAGCAATACACTTGGGGTGAATAAAATGAAAGATATTGTTTTGACTTTTAGCTGGAATAAAGAAAAACAGTTTACCCTCCTGAACAACTCCATAATGCCATATTTATGAGCGCTTGTGCTGAACACATCCACAATGTACATGATGAAATAACTTCCATTGGCAGGATCCTGTACGCAATCTCTGTGGAGATAATTCATAACAACCTTAAAATAAAGTGTAACCCAAAGTTGTTTTAATTGCTTGACCATTGAATATGACCAAAATGAACAGGTGTCTCATATCTGCAGTCAGTGTTTTTATTTTCATTTTTTTTCTCTTACCAGGGAGGCTGGACATAAAGCAGACAAAGTCTTTCTCCCTGTGAACCCAGGAGTCTGATTCAGGCGCACTGTCACTAACATACAGACCTCCATATTTACCTGGACAGAGAAATGCTTCATTGTGTGACATTTTCACATAAAAGACTTTACAGTATTTCAGCATGCGAGGTGAAATAATTTAGGAAACAGATAAATGAAAACAAGTCATGGCGTACCTCCTCTGCAGGCCTGAATGAGAATAACCTTTGGTTTATCGATCAGAGCAGGACACTTCTCTGAGTTAAGATGGGAGAAGATGTCCTCAACAAAGAAGATATCATTGGGGTTATTTCTCTGATAACGGACACCTATAATGGCATCTTTATTCTGGATTCTTTCCCCATGAGACATAATGACCACAAAGGTGCTGTCCGAGTCTCGATGTTCATGACGTTTAGAGAAGTTCTTGACTGCCATATTTATTGCCTGTGAATAAATAAACTGTTTAGAAGAAATGCATGGTATAAAATATATATTATATTTAGATATAAATGTGTTCACATTTCTGTTTCCACACTAGAAACCTATTAGCTCTACATAGACAAGATTGGTTTCACAAAACCAGACTTTTGTCTCACGCACATCTCCAGAGAGGTTTGTGTGTTTCTCAACGCTGTAACCCAAAGCTGTCAGCAGCCACTCCATGTTCGCCTCATCTTTCTCTGCACCATCCCTGTGACTTAAGTGGTCAAATTTAATGTTGGTGATCAGCAGAGCTAAACCTTTCCTCTGAGACCTGCTCGTTGGTATATAAACCTATGAAAAAACATCAGAATTATGTAGAATTAAAACACAAGCAACTCCAGATGACCAATCTACATCAAATGACATGAAATCATTTGATTTCCACATGTCTCAAATACATATATACACACATGTACAGTATGATATTGTATACACTACTTTTCAAAAGATTGGGGTCAGTAAGTTTGTTTATGATTATAATCAATGTTGAAAACAGCTGTGGTTTGTGTAAACCGTGATACATTTTCCAGGATTCTTTGATGAATAAAATTTATTTGAAATAGAAATGTTTTATAACATTATAAATGTCTTCACTGGCACTTTTGATCAATTTAATGCACAAGAATCATTCATCCTAGAAGGGTCAGGAAACACTGATCTATATAAAATATAATTCACAACATGTTCTGTAAAAACAGTTTAGGATTAATGTGCAGGAGCGTCAAAGTCAAAGTGCATTAACTCTGCAGGAAAGCAACCCTCCAAAGGCAGAAATAATGACTCCTGAAAGTATTATTTTCACAAACGTTCAAAGAAACAGAGATACTTGCATCATTTTCCTTTTCTCTGAGAATTAGTTGCTTAAATTGTTGGCTGCATGCAGTAATGCTGTATGGTCTGTGCCAGTCAGACTGGATGGGCTCCAGCTCCATAGACTCTGGATTATTTCTTGGTTCCTCCTGTACAGGCTGCTGAACTGAAGACACATAATATATTCACATCTCAAATATATTCAAATTATCTTAACTCCATTTTATGTATATTTATATCTTTATTTTTCTAAATGATGACTGCTATGTTTATACTTCAGAGTGCTTCACAAATACGAAATCTTAAAGCAGTAAAAAAAAACACACACATATATATATATATATATACCTTCTTGAAGTTTTAATTCAATGCGCTTTGCGAGCTCATTTTGTTTCATGTTGCGCAGCGCTTGGACTGCGATCTTCACTGCGTCATCAGGATACTGCTTTACCATGCAGTCCACCACATCCTCACGATCAGAAGTCTGAAGCTTTGCTCGAGGAATCGGCTCAATGCCTGCCGTCACATTATTACACAGCTGCCAGATGAATTGTTTGAGCTCTTTATCCACAAGATCCTCAAGTACATCAGTCATCATTCTTTTGATGTCCATTTTGTGTCACTAGAAGAAAAAAAGTCAAAACAGTCTTGATTGTGCTCTTAAAGCAGTTTAATAAAACAATACTATTCACAGAGTTTATCGGTTTGGTTAAACTCAGTTTACCAGTTGTGTTTCACTGAAATGTCCTTTTGAAGTTTAAAATAAGCATTAAGTTACAGGCCTATGTATTTGTTCAGGTTCAAAACAATCTATTATTCATACAGGCCTTATAGTCTGTTTAATCATATTATACTGAACAAAAGTTTTAGGCCACTAGTATTCTCAGCAGCTAAAAAATGGTTTTAAGTCAGTTTTTTCTATCTTTTGTTTTAGTGTGTCAGTAGCTGCAAAGCTCCCTGAGAAACTCTGCTCAAGTGCACCGAGGGCAAAAGCTGCTGTAATCTCAAAGGATGCTCACACCAAATGTTGATTTAACTTAGTTAATAGAAGTTAACTGATAAAGAAAATGTATTTTATGACATTATTTTTGTCTGCATCCTCATTTTACAGCATTTTTACACAAGTGCCTAAAACTTTGAACGGTACTGAAGCTTTGCAGGTAGGTTTCTTGAAGCATCTTGGAGTCATTGCCACAGTTCCTCTGGATTTAGTCTCAGTTTGTTATGTTTCTTCATGTCATTCCAGACAGACTGATGATGATCAGGACCCGTATTTATCAAGCTTCTCAAAGTGCCATTTTAGTCTTAAGTGCTGAGAATTCATGCAATTTGCTCCTACTTTCAAACTTAAGTATAAAAGCAAGTTATCAAATTTCTTAAAGCTAAGAATCACTCTTACTCTTCCAGTTATTTAAGACAGCTTGAGAGGTCTCTCAAGTGGTTAGGAGTTGCCAGTAGAGGCTTGTGATGGTGCTGAGGAGACAGAGACGTGTGTGTATCTCTCAGGAGAGGAAGAATGTGCTTGAAATGTTTGGTGATGAGCACTTAATCAAACGGTTACATTTCCTCAGTTATTCAAAACGAGCAAAGAAGATTTACATTACCAAAGAACATCATTACTGACTTCAGTCTAGTGCGAGTGTTATGTGATCTACACTGTATGATGAATAAATCTCTTACCCCTTATTTACACTGCACGCCTCTGTGGCTCCACGGCCACCGGAGCGGCTCTCTGCGCTGCATCACTAAAGATAGGCACTAGTCTATTTTTGAAGGATAATTATAATAATAATCTTTCGCTGTCGTCAAAGGCATCTCTTGAAAATTCTTTATTGTCAAATGTGTGTTGAATGTAAACTCCTATTAGGAATTTAACCATTCAGTGTGAAGTTATCTGAGAATATTCTTAATTAAGGAAATCTATTCAGTGATTGGTCCATGTGTATGTCGTCATCCAAAATCCGTTTGTGGTACAGCAAAGTGTCGTGAATCATGTTCAAGACTGACACTTAAGATTTGATGACTGAGAGGATTGATAACTAACTTTTAAGCGCAGCATTGAGCCAAGATTTTTTTTTTTTTTTTTTTCACTTAAGTCAATTCTTAGCAGTGTTCTTGAGAGTAATTCTTATAGAGGCTTGATAAATACGGGCCCTGATCAGATCTCTGTGTGGAGCACTGGCTGTTGTCAGACAACAATCTCACTAGATTTAATAATCTAGTGAGATTATTAATGGCAAAATGAATGTTTGGAAATGTAAACTTATATTTTCTACTGACACACTACAGCAAAGGATAAAAATAACTGACTTAAACCCATTTTTCAGCTGCTGAAAATACTAGTGGCCTAAAACCAGAGCCGATCCTCCCTGTACGAAACACCAGGGGGCCCCCTTGCTCTCAAAGATGTTTTAATTTTAGTTTCGTTTTTGAATTTGGCTAGCGGTATGAAAACATGAATGATCATTTATTTTAATGCGGTGCGCTGTCACGCTCTCTAACGTAAAAATCAGTCAAATCATGTAAATGTCCTACAGTCTTTTGACCAAGGCTCGAGACAAAAAAAAAAAAAAGCGAGTTGAAAGCGTACCGAGCCGCGGAAGAGATACTGTTTCTCGAGCGCTTTCTGCGAGTGCGATTCGAGACGGAGTGAAACACGGACAAATGCGTTTCATCCATTCTTTCATCCAACCCTCAACGTAAACGTATGAGGACACTGCCTATGCCCCCGTAATTCAAAAGGCTTAAAAACATACTGAATGGTGTTTTTTTGAAAATCTAAAAATGCACAACGTTTCCTGTAAGGGGTAGGTTTAGGTGTAGGGTTGGTGTAGGGCAATAGCACGTAAAGTATAAAAACCATTACGCCTATGGAGAGTCCCCGTAAACCACAAATACCAACATATATGTATGTATGTGTGTATGTGTATGTGTATATGTGTGTGTGTGTGTGTGTGTGTGTGTGTGCAGGACAAAGAGAGGGTGAGAGAGAAGGACATTAGTCCACCTTAGACTCAAACTTAAATAAAAAAAGGAGCGATATCTCACTATTGAAGGGGGTTCTTTATTAATCCATAAAATTACAATTATATAATGTTATGGCAAACTTTTACATCAGTGTTTGTTTTGGTAAGGGACAGCATGTTGGGACGGTTGCACCGATAGCCGTGATAAAGAGCTGCACAAATTATAATGACAGTGGCTACAAGGACAGCTGGAGACCATGAGAATTATGCACCCCTGCACTGCATATTTCATAAAATGTATTAAATCTGAAATGCAGTAAAATTATCCAAACCAAGACCGAAATGCTGCCAATATAGACACTACTCCATCACTGAATCTAAGGGGTTGATCCATGGATGAGTTACTCGTCTGTGTCACACTGACGGGTGTTGGACTCAAACTCTTCTCCCTGATGAAGACAAAACAACATTTTAGACATGCTTAATGGGTTAGTTCATCAATAAAAGACATTAAACACCCTCACATCATTACAAAGATTACCATTCATCTTTGAAACACAAACTAAGATATTTTTAATGAAACCGTCATGATCTGTCCCTCCATTCAAAGTCCACATCTCCAAAACTTTGAAGATTCAAAATGGTCAAAAGCCAAAATTAAATCTGCTTTTCCTGTAAAACAATCCTTTCCTTTCATAAGACTTGAACTAAACTCATGAACAATGCTTTTATAACCCATTTTAATCACCAACATTTTTTCTGCTGTGAACTTTTAAATGAAAGAACAGAAACCTCTCAATTTTCATTAAAAATGTCCTAATTTGTGTTTTGTATATGAACAAATGTCTTAAGGGTTTGGGACAGCTTGAAGGGGAGTAAATTACGAAAGGAATTGAATTATGCCTTCAAGGCCCTTTATAGTTAAATTCAAGGATTCTCAAAGTGGTGGTCCATAACCAATAACCAGCCAGCCAATAGGAAACCCTGTTAACCCTTTCTCATCCAGTGTGATTATTTAACAGATCATTATTTGTAAGTGGAGACACACACTATATATAACTCTGTTACACAAAGACCCGTGGTTTCACAAACTCAAGCGTGCATGAGGCTTGCAGTGTTTTAAGTGTTTTGTCATCTTACTATACGAGGACATGAACACATTTTACCGTTTTAATTGAATAATAAAAAAAATAAAAATACAGTCATGTCATACATGCACAGAATGCCTAAACAAGACTTCAGCTTAAAGGGACATTTCGAGATGGTCCTCACTGCAGAACACAAGATCCAGGGGGTGTGGTTGGATCTAGACCTAAACCTACCCGTCTCCACCCCCTGATCCCTAAACCCACCCATCCCCATCCCTAAACCTACCAATCTCCACCCCCTGGATGTGGATCCAACCCCACCCCCTGGATCTTTTGTTCTGCAGTGAGGGGCTACTGGACATTTCACCCAAAAATGAAAATTCTGTCATGAATTACTCACCCTCATGTCGTTCCAAACACGTAAGACCTTCGTTCACAAATTAGGATATTTTTGATGCATTCTGAGAGCTCTCTGACCCTCCATAGACAGCAAGGATATATTACCACGATCAAGGCTCAGAAACGTAGCAAGGACATCGGTAAAAGAGTCCATGTGACATCAGAGATTCAACCGTAATTTTACGAAGCTACAAGAATAATTTTTGTGCGTGAAAAAAACAATAATAACAACAACAGTTCTTTTCCCTGAGTTACCGTCTTCTGCCATTTTGGAGAGTACCCCAGAATGCAATCAATGTAAACAACGCTGATTACGTTCAGTGAAAGCACACGCTTGGAGCGACATGTGGGTGAGTAATTAATGACAGAATTTTCATTTTTGGGTGAACTATACCTTTAAGTATAATGCAGTATAATGCACTTCTAAACAACCAAGTAAATAAATATTGCAATTATTAAAACTTCATTTTTCAAAAGGAATAATCACACTATTTTTATTCCATGTGGTAATTTTTACAGCAAACATCTGCTGTACAGCACTTTTTTTTGCCAAAAATGAAAAGTTGTTACATTTTTATTTAATTTCATTTTAAAAGATTAAATTGCTAACGTTTTATGCCTTAATTTGTTTACCACTATTTTGATGATAAATATTTATTAAATTAAAAATCCAGAAAACTTAAAACACAACAATTTCTGAAGAAAAGAAAATATTTCATATCGCCATATTATTGTAAAATAAAAAAATAAAATATTAGATTACATTCATCAGACCTGCTTTTAGATTATTAACATTTAATTAAACCATTAAAATGGAATCCAGAAAAATTTGAATTTGAGAACAATAAAACTAAATTTGAGAATTGTTTTTTTCATGACCCTAAAAACATTTTTTGTTAAATGTTTATAGATTTTTGTATGATTTCAAAAAATTTTCATCATTTTTGATTAATTGTTATTGAACCATTGAAAAAAAGCAGAGTCCATAAAATGATCAACAACAAAAAAATAATCTAGGTAAATTTAACATATTCCAGAAAGTTCCTATGGCATCTAAGAGTGCAAATTGTGGTAAATATATGCTTAATTGCCGTTATAATTATGAGGGGGTCCTTGGAAAATTTTCTCCTCAGTAAGGGGCCCGTGGCCCCAAAAGATTGAGTACCCCTCGTTTAATTAACAGGATTCAGCCAACAAACACTAACAGTGAAAGTTAATGTTTAGGGAAGTGATTTTGTGCCTCCGTGGTGGTATCATAAAGTGCCAGTCACTCACCAGCTGCAGGCTTCTAAAATGTACAGTAATTCAATGTGGATTAAAACATTTGCTAAATGCAAAAACGGCTTGCGTGTTACCTGACGTAAAACATCACTACTGAATCACTGAATGCAGAGGAAGGAGTCTCCATGAGTTGACCACTGCTTGATCCAGCAACTGAAGAACTCATTTTAGAGTCAGTGTCTTCCCACTCCGATTTATCAAAGAGCGCTTAGAGATTGATTTCAGACCTAGTATAGAGAGGTAAAAGGATACAGAACATTTGTATATGATCCTGTTGAATGAAAACAGGGCCGTAGACACCATAGACATTATAATTAGAAATGGTCAAATTGTTTTACTATTCACAGAAGCAGAGCACAAATTACAGTTTGTATCATCAGTTTTACGTAGAAAGAAAGTGAAACGCGATGGAAGTAGCAAAACATTTTATATTTGACAGCTGTTTTACGATGGTAATGTTTGTAATGTTGACATTTTTTACTAAAATATGTTCGTTTTGAATCTAAAATACGGTATCACTTTCTCATGTAATTCCTAACGAGACATGAAATAATTTACATTTTTTGACATCCAAATTTGCATGTAAAAAATGTTACATTATTTGCATATAGTTCAAAATGATTATTCTCGACTATATTAGACCTAAATTTTTTCTTTACTATTTGAATACTTTATTTGAATAAAAAAAGCACTAGACTACAATTACTGTACAAATGCAGTTGTTGACTTGGGGGGACAGTTGGTTTTATATTCGCACATTCACAACATTCACACATTTCCGCGTTCAATAACTTTCTAATTATATGTGCAATAAAGTTATTTTTTGCAAATTCTAATCAGCGACATCATTGCCAACCTACGTTTTTTTTCATAATCGATCAAAATGGCCAAGTATTGTTTTAATGTCATACTCGCGAATGTCCGCTGAATGTCCAATGTAATGCAGTTAACAAAGTAATTGAATGCAATAGTCCGAATGTGCGAATATAAAACCAACTTTACCCAAGTGGTGTTAGCTAAACAAAAGGCCAAAAATCCAAATGGCAGTTCATTTTTATTATAACCACATGGTTTTATAAGAAATCAGTTCTGAACTTACCACAAATGCAGCCGTTTAAAAAGCCAGACTTATGGCGTCATTTGTTTTTCACTTTCCTTATTTAGGTGAACTCTAGAAGAGCCTATTCCCGTCGGGGAGAGCCAAATATTCTTCTTCTTCTTTGACGTTTAATGGCGGTTGGCAAACCAACTTTGGTGCATATTCCGCCACCTACTGGGATGGAGAGTGAGGCATTGATATCAGAAGTAAAAAAAAAAAAAAAACCTTATCCTACCTTTCTATATTTTTTTATATAAGTTTATTGCTTTCAAAAAGGAAACAAGAGCTTTATTTCCTATGTAAGAACTGTTAAGTATGTTCTGCAAAGTTAAAGATTCTATGCCAACAGAAATTAAATTATTTTCCAATTGAATTCTTTCACTATCATATGCCAAGCAATTGATTATTACATGCTCTAGAGTTTCTGGAAGTCCACATTTATTGCACTGACCAGAATCATGTTTCCCGATCATCTGAAGTGATTTGTTGAGAGTAGATCAATTCTCAGACGAGAAATTACTATATCTTCCTTTCTATTACCATAACTATTTCTAACTAAACCAACTTGTTTTTGTATATTGTACAAATGACGACCTTTATTTCCTTTATCCCACCTCTCCTGCCACATATTTTTAATAGCTGTTTTAATTAAACCTTTCATTTCAGATTTACCCAAAGGAATATCTAAATCAATAACATTATTTTTAAGGGCCCGTTTAGCTATCTTGTCCACATCCTCGTTACCCTCTACACCAACATGAGCCAGCACCCATAAAAAAACTGCTGAAAGTCTTAATTGGCAAATTCTATACAGATTTTGAAAAATTTCTATTAATATATCTTGTCTCGAATCCGATTTCCCACTTATTAAACTTTTAAGAACTGAAAACGAATCGGAGCAAATAACTACAGCAGACGGTTTGACTTCTTCTACCCACTGTAATGCTATCAAAATAGCCACCATCTCTGCAGTATATACAGATATATCATTAGTAATTCTTTTTCCATCTCTATACTTATAAAGAGGGATAAACATAGCTGCAGCTGTTCGTCCAGTTTCTGGGTCTTCAGAACAATCTGTAAATATTTGTAAATAATGGAAATATTCACTTTGAAGATGCTTTTGCACTACTATTGCTTTTGGGACTTGATTTTGTTTATCCTTTATAGTTTTAAATATCTGGAGATCCACAGAAGGCATTGAAAAAAAACCAAGGTGGAGATATTGGCAATGCTACTGTAGGACTAATATTTATATTATTAACATCTATTTGCTGAGTTTGTTGTTCTACTATCCATCCAAAACTTTTCACCTGGGATTGTTCATATTCCCAGCAATTTCCCAAAACATTTTTAACTGGATGATTTGAAAAATGACCTTTTAATATTTGCCCAAACCAGTCTTAGCTGGAGCTCACGTAAGCATTTCTCCCATCTCTACCTGCAGTGATGTTACAGGAGAAGATCTAACAGCTCCTAAGGGCTTGACTTTGAATTGTGTCAATTTTTTTTAGCAAAGCATTTGACGCTGATCCATAAATTATCCTACCATAATCAATTGATGATCTAATTAGTGCGCAATATACTCGCTTTAGTGCATGTCTTGTGGCACCCCAATCCAATCCTGCCAAACATCTCAGTACATTAACTCCTTTCTTACATTTATTACATTTTGAATATGATTTCCAAATGTTAACTTTGAGTCCATCCATACTCCCAAATATCTAATGATAGATACTTGCTCCAAAATTTGCTCATACAACTTTAATTTTACTTCAGGAATTTTCTTATTTTTTTGAGAAACAAACGACCTGAGTCTTTGCTACTGAAAGACGAAAGCCCCACTGGTTAGTCCAGCTTTCAACAATATCTATTGCCTTCTGCATTTTTTTCTCTAAATATCTTGGATTGCTTCCTCTTATCCATAAGGCTCCATCATCAGCATATAATGACCTTCCTATTTCTGATCCTATTTCCTCAAATATACCATTTATCATAATATTGAAAAGTACCGAACTGCAAACGCTACCTTGAGGAGTTCCGTTGTCTATTATGTAGGTATCCGAGTAATCTTTACCTACTCTTATCTGTATTTTCCGTTCTTTTAGGAAATCCATAATCCAATTAAACAACTTCCCATTAATGTCCATCTGATTTAATTTTATTAACAGTCCTTCCTTCCATACCATGTCATAAGCTTTCTCGATATCAAAGAATACTCCTAGTACCATTTCTTTTTTCACTTGAGCTTTTCTAATTTCATTTTCTAAGCAAATTACTGCATCTATGGTACTGCGTCCTTTTCTGAACCCACTCTGATAAGCATATAATAAATTTCTAGATTCCAAAACTTATAACAGATGAGATATTACCATTTTTTTCCATTATTTTACACAGGTTAGATGTTAAAGCTATTGGTCTATAATTTGTTGGAACAGAGTGATCTTTTCCAGGTTTAGCTATTGGCACCACTATACCTAATTTCCACGAGCTAGGAAGTCTCCCTTGCCTCCATATTTCATTATAAAGTCTTAAAATAACATTTAATCTGATATCTGAAAGATATTTAATCATTTCATAACATATTTCATCTTTTCCCGGTGATGTATGTTTAACTCCTTCCAAGGTCTGCTTGAGTTCATATAATGTGAAAACAGCATCCATAGTGCCTTCTGATAATCCTTTTTTAGCTAAAATTTCTTGATGATCTCTTACCCTTTTCTTTCTTAATTCCCTCATATCATCTGATATATTGCTATTGCTATGCAACTTTACAAATGCTTCTGCCAACACCTCAGATTTTTCTTTATTACTAATAATTTGATTATTTCCACTTATTAAAACAGGAATTCTATTAGATTTTTGTATTCCCCCCATTTTCCTTATCATTCCCCATATCTCTCTAATATCTATATTTCTACCTATTCTGTCACAATATTCTTTCCAGTACTTTCTTTTAGCTGCACGTATTACTTTCCTTACTACAGCCTGTGCTCTTTTATACAATATAAAAACATCAAATGAATATGATTTCCTTACTTTCTTTAAAAACCTATTCCTGATTTTAATTGCCTCGCTACACTCAACCATCCACCAAGGTAATTTTTCTTATCTATTCTCCTACACTTTTCCTATTACTTTCCTGCAACTTTACAAAGACTTTCACAGATTTTATTGTTATATTGCTCTACATCTTCTATTGTACAACTTAAGTTAATTAAACACTGTTTACTTTCTTCTTGATATATTTCCCAATCCGCTGATTTAAATTTCCATCTAGAGATCGTTCCAATTTCTGTTTTAGATACTTCTAATCCAATTTTACAATTAATAGGGAAATGATCACTACCCATCATATTTTGATTAATTATGTTCCACATACTTATTTTAGCTAGATTTTCTGACATAATTGTTAAATCTAAAACTGAATATTTCATTTTGGATACATTCAACCTAGTAGCACTTCCATCATTTATACACACTGTAATGAATTGCTGTAAAAATTACAGCACTATTTTACAGCAGCTGGCTGTTTTTTTAATAATACAGCATATTGCTGTAAACCGCAATGCATTCTGGGGTCGCGTGGCGGTTTGACTCAAATTTACAGAATACATGCTGCGTCCCAATTCGCATACTATCCGTCCTAAATAGTATTCGAAAATAGAATTAGTATGTCCCAAATCATAGTATGTTTAAAAAAGTATGCCAAAGATTCCGGATGGTCTACTACTTCCGGTTAGAATTCGAAGTACAGATCGATGCACACTCTAACGGCTAATATTGCCCACAACACATTGCGCAGCGGACGAGGAATCGATCAGAACTACAAACACGCATAAAACGTGTTAAAAAAACTACAAACATGGCGGATATGCGCGACCAACGGACAGGTAGAGAAAGTGATTTGAATGATAAATAATCAATGTCTAAAAAATATTAATTTAATGTTATCCACGTTATATTTCATCTGCAGCAACACTGTGAACTTTTATAATGATACGTTTGGTCATTAACTTTTAAATGCATCATTATGCAAGCACATGAGCAGAGTTCTCGGCATGAAAGACCCGCGATGTGCTTCTTTATTTCTCTTCAGTACGGTAGGAAATCAAATTAAACGAAATGTGGATGATGTGATTATTTTATGGTGTAAAATTTGCACAGGTAGCTTAGTCATCTGTTAACTCGGCCGCAGAAATGAAAATGCGTTGCTAAAGCCTCGCGGTCAGCCCGCTCACGGAGCGTCGCTGAATGGGAGAATGGTGCTGTTCCAAGCGTTTGACCAGCGAGGAGTGGATTTGTGGGCTTTTGTTAACCTCAGGTAATGTGAACACTTTAACATCTGTTTGATATAAAGTCTGCCTTGTATAGTTAATATATTACTATAACGCAACCGAATATTTATTTACGTTTAAATACCCCTGCTGGAAAAACCAGCATAGACCAGCATAGCTGGTCATACCAGCAAGACCAGCATATGTTGTGTTTTGGTGCTGGTATTATGCTGGTGACCAGCATGGGATGCTGGTGGTACGCTGGTGGTACGCTGGTGACCAGCATGGGATGCTGGTGGTACGCTGGTGGTACGCTGGTGACCAGCATGGGATGCTGGTGGTACGCTGGTACGCTGGTGACCAGCATGGGATGCTGCTGGTACGCTGGTACGCTGGTGACCAGCATGGGATGCTGCTGGTACGCTGGTGACCAGCATGGGATGCTGGTGGTTACTATAACGCAACCGAATATTTATTTACGTTTAAATACCCCTGCTGGAAAAACCAGCATAGACCAGCATAGCTGGTCATACCAGCAAGACCAGCATATGTTGTGTTTTGGTGCTGGTATTATGCTGGTGACCAGCATGGGATGCTGGTGGTACGCTGGTGGTATGCTGGTGACCAGCATGGGATGCTGCTGGTACGCTGGTGACCAGCATGGGATGCTGGTGGTACGCTGGTACGCTGGTGACCAGCATGGGATGCTGCTGGTACGCTGGTATGCTGGTGACCAGCATGGGATGCTGGTGGTATGCTGGTGACCAGCATGGGATGCTGGTGGTACGCTGGTGGTATGCTGGTGACCAGCATGGGATGCTGCTGGTACGCTGGTGACCAGCATGGGATGCTGGTGGTACGCTGGTGACCAGCATGGGATGCTGCTGGTACGCTGGTGACCAGCATGGGATGCTGCTGGTACGCTGGTACGCTGGTGACCAGCATGGGATGCTGGTGGTACGCTGGTGGTACGCTGGTGACCAGCATGGGATGCTGGTGGTACGCTGGTGACCAGCATGGGATGCTGCTGGTACGCTGGTGACCAGCATGGGATGCTGGTGGTATGCTGGTGACCAGCATGGGATGCTGGTGGTTACTATAACGCAACCGAATATTTATTTACGTTAAATACCCTGCTGGAAAAACCAGCATAGACCAGCATAGTTGGTCATACCAGCAAGACCAGCATATGTTGTGTTTTGGTGCTGGTATTATGCTGGTGACCAGCATGGGATGCTGGTGGTACGCTGGTGGTATGCTGGTGACCAGCATGGGATGCTGCTGGTACGCTGGTGACCAGCATGGGATGCTGGTGGTACGCTGGTACGCTGGTGACCAGCATGGGATGCTGCTGGTACGCTGGTACGCTGGTGACCAGCATGGGATGCTGCTGGTACGCTGGTGACCAGCATGGGATGCTGGTGGTACGCTGGTACGCTGGTGACCAGCATGGGATGCTGGTGGTACGCTGGTGGTATGCTGGTGACCAGCATGGGATGCTGCTGGTACGCTGGTGACCAGCATGGGATGCTGGTGGTACGCTGGTACGCTGGTGACCAGCATGGGATGCTGGTGGCACGCTGGTGGTACGCTGGTGACCAGCATGGGATGCTGGTGGTACGCTGGTGACCAGCATGGGATGCTGCTGGTACGCTGGTGACCAGCATGGGATGCTGGTGGTATGCTGGTGACCAGCATGGGATGCTGGTGGTATGCTGGTTTCCACAAATATTACACACACACACACACACAGTTCCCCCTTCAATACCCCCCAGTTGGAATGACACCATATAAATGTAAAAACTATGAGAATTTATTTGAATTTATTATTGAAAATTTGACATCAACAAATGCATAAAAAACACTTTAGAACCTCTAAGAACTCCCAGGACCTCAGGTTTATCCTAAAAGAGAACAGAAAAAAAGGAAAGAGAGATAAAGAGGGGACACATATAGACACATAGTTAGTCAGATCTCAGTGAACTCGATGGTAAATGGTTAATTTGGAGCATACCTTAAGAAGAATTTCTTTGTTGTAGGACCTGCTCTCTTCTTCCATGCCTTCTGTTTATAAACTTCTCAGTTTCTCCATCCAGGACACTGCAGTATTTGCAGAAAAATAAATAAATATATATTTTAGGGCTGCAACTAACGATTATTTTAATAATCGATTAATCTGTCGATTATTTTTTTCCGATTAATCGATGAATCGGATAAAAAGAAAAAGAAAAGCATTAATTTCCAACCCTTTATTCAAAAACAGAACTAAAATCTTTAGAAGGTGCACAAACATGTTGCTCCTTGAACATCCCTGGGCTGTTATAATAATAATAAAATAAAATAAAAATGGACTAACACAAAAAACATACACATGTATGCTTTACATCTGCCAAATATATAGACTTTTTTGGGGGGGGGGGGGGTGCAAAAATTCAATAATTTAACAACACTGCGTCGTTAGCGTTGGTATTGTATCAGACACTTGCACTTAACATTATATGAAAATCAAGCTCAAATGGAGTTTGACCAGAGAATGACGGAGATGGAGTGTTTTGTCTGTCATTAGAACAGCTGTAACTGTTATCTGAAGCAGCAAGTGCATTATGCTTTCATCAACTTTTACAGGTTATATAACTTTGATTGTAGCTATATGGGCGCTTAGTTTTTTCTTGTTGTTTAATACACTTGGCCAAAATCTCAAATTAAGCGCTTATGCACAGGATATTTAAAACGTATATAGACAGCAAATAACTAATTTTCTCCACTCTTCAAACACACAAAAACATTATCCTTTACTGACATAGTGTTTGAGTAAAGAAAACGCTGTACTATTCAAACACCAATTATTTATTCACCCTTGCATTGCGAAAAAGCAGAGATCTCATCTTCTCCAGGCTGCGGCGCGTCAATCTGAATGGAGGCGGGTGAAGTTACGAGGTCTCGCTGAGAGCTTGATGATCTAATGGCGTTACAGTTTTACTGACAAGTTATTTTAATGCTTATCATTGGTATACTATTTTTAAAACTCTCTGATTTAAAATAATAAAACGAATTATAAGCGACTCAAGTTTGGATCATTTTTCACAGCACCTGACTGGGCTAGGGTATGGCAACTGCCATACTCTGCCATACGCAAACGCCGCCCCTGCTCCCACACCTTGGATGACTTGGGTCCAGGGCCGGGTTATCCATAGACGGGATTGGGCGAGTGCCCTGGGGCACCAGCCAATAAGGGGGCACCAAGTGATTAAGAAAATAACTAGACCTTTAAAATATTTTTAATGTTTTGTATATATTATTTTGCTGGAAGAGTTGCAGATGCATAGAAAATAAACAGTTAATGATCCAATGTATACAGAGAGAATATAAAATATATGCATGCATATAGAACTGCGATTGGGTCAGGCCACAGTGTAATTGCGCCTCCCCAGTCAGAGTCGAGCCCGCCAATTTATAATATTCAATTCATAATGGATAGGCAGCATCAGCGTAGCAGTTGGGCTAAATGTAAATTAAAAATGAGAAAATATCAGGGCACATAGCCAGGGCTCTACAATGCGACTGAAAAGTACTGCGTGCAACTATCAAAACATACCCGATCAGCATTTGTGTTTGCGCTCAGGGAGCTTCAAAGATTTCTACTTGCGTGTTCGGCGCAGCGGTGAGTAATGTGTCGCAGACATTAATTTCTTGAATGCAATGTTAATCAGAATCCACTCACTGCTCAAAATACTTTTGTTCATTGCTGAGTTATGCAAGCTCACAAATCCTCTCGTTATAACAAACAAAGTGTAGACAGGGTGTAAATAAGAGATTCGTTGTGCAGTGTAGAGCGCTTCATTGATTATTATGGAGCTTTGTGAGATTGCGATGAACTATGATAGCTTTTAAAGATTATAGGGAGTTTGCAAATGTGATATCAAATTAATACAACAGTTCAACAAACAATAAGTTATATAAAGTGATGTACATTGTATGAATTTAACAATATTTCCGATTTTGCTCTATTTCGTAAAGGAAAATAGTTTCAAACAGTCACAGCTGAGCCGCTGCGCGTCTCCATTCAAATACAGCGTTGTTTCGTTTATGAATGAACCTGCGTTTTAAATGAATCTAGAGTCAGTGATTCAATTATCCATTCATAAAGACAGTGCCTGCGTCCCAATGTGCATACTATCCATCCTAAATTCTATGTGATAGTAGTCATTTTCAATACTATTTAGGGCAGATAGGGTGGATAGTATGCACATTGGGACGAGGGAGTCACTTGCTTCGTTTCTGAATGAATCAGCCGTTCAAACAAATCAGTTAAATGAATGATTCAGTGATAAAAATCAGTGACTTGCTGCCACCTGCTGGCAGTTTTATTTTAAAGTGTCATAGTTACTTAAATCATTTCAATCAAACAATAGTTCTATATTCAAAATTTTATATTTAAAACATTAATCTCACAACATTGTTATGAATTTAAAACATCCATCCCACCTCTGAGCCTTTGTAAATGTCTGTAAATTTACCTTCATGCCACTTTTGTGTTCTGTGCCACCTTTGTAGTGGAAACTGATTTTGTTAATATTGATTTATTTTGATTGGTAACTTATTCTTATTATTCTACCTGTTCTTATTCTATTTTTTTATTAGACATTTTGGAAAAGCTTATAAATATGGACTTTTGAATTTGACATAATGACATACTTTTAATAAAATTAGAGAAAAAATTGCATTGCAAAAATACCAGAAAATGCCCTGTAAATCACTTTAAGGAGTCAAATATCACCTTCTAATGGGAAAGCTAATTTTGTTATTGATCAGAAGGTGCTCCTGAATTTTGAGGAGGGAGGGAGGGAGGGGGGGCACTTCAAATGTGCTCACCCTAGGGCACTACACTGTGTTAATCCGGGCCTGCTTGGGTCGCACGGATTTCTCTGCCTCCGCCATGTATCTTTCCTCTACCTCCGCTCGTTTTTTTCTTTTTTTTAAAAACTTTTTTTATTTATTTATGAGGCGCCGAACTCTGCTAGCATCCGTGCACGAGAGAGACCAAGTGTGTTCACTCCGCTCCGCGCTCAACTAAAGTTTTTTTTTTTAATAATCAAAGCGTCTCGGCGTCGCGCGACACAACGAATCGATTATGAAATTCGTTGCCAACGCTTTTAGTAATCGATTTTTATCGATTTAATCGATTCGTTGTTGCAGCCCTAATATATTTATAAAAAATATATATCAGAATCAGAAAGAGCTTTTATTGCCAAGTATGCTTGCACATACAAACAATTTCTTTTAGTGTCAAAAGCTTCCAGTTCACAGAGACAACAACGACACAGACAATAAAAATAAGATGAGAATAAAAAGGCATTTAACTGTTCTGTAGATTTATTTTTGGTACTTAAGTACTTTTAAAAGCAAGTACTATTTTACTAAAGTAAAATTCTGTCTTTACAACTTTCACTTGTAATGGAGTAATATTTGACCAGCAGTATCTGTACTTTCACTCAAGTAATGGAGTTGTGTACTTCGTCCGCCTCTAGTTTCCATGCGTGACGAAATTTCAGACTCTGTGTGCAAAGACCTTAACAGTTAATAATATTTTATTTCAATATTTATTTTAAAATTCCAGTTAAAGTTTATTTATTTATTTATTTTCATTTTTTTTTTCATTAAGCTTTAGTTGTTATTATAGCACTTTAACAAACTTAATATTGAGCTTAATTTTGTTAAATGTTTAGTTAAAATTTGTTGTGTGTTTTAGTCATTTTATTATTTTTTTTTATATATCTATATAATTTTAGTGTTTAGTATAAGTTAATGTTTTTTAAGTAATGAATTTGTTTATTTTACTTTATTGTATTTTTAAATGTATTTTATTTATTAATTTATTTATTATTATTATGTTTTGTTTTTTGATGTGAAGACAAACTCTGGCACATTCATGACTTGGATTGGAGTGATTATAACTTGGCACTATTGAAAGAAAAAATAAATATGTATTTAATCATATTTGAGTGATGCATATTAGCAGGTACAGGGTTTATGCAGATTTTATGAAGGTAAAGAAAATGTAAGATTTAAGGGATAAACTGAATGCAGCATGTCAATATGGTCTCTAAATGCAAATTAATAACACTTCAAAGTTTGAAAATACAACTTTCAACAGATCTCCATTACTTTTTCATTCTTTTAACAAAGTGTGTAACTAAATAACATTTACTGAACCTTCTGATCACACTTCAATAAACCGATGCTCTTCCTCAGTATTTCTGTCTTGTTTTGCAGTGCACTTTATACAAAGTCTTGTTTTCTGAGAAACTGATCAAAATAAAGTGATTTCACGATCAAAACGAACAAATATCTGCCAATGGGCTCAGAAAAATCTCATTAATTCAAAGGGAAAAAACTTCATTTTGTTCAATTTCAAGGAAAACAGGACTTAATATGTGACCCTGGACCTAAGGGTCATAAGGGTAATTTTTTTGATTATTTTACATTTAACTATTTGACAACAACTATTTGAAAATCTGGGGAAGAAACTGTTCTTGTGCCTGGCTGTCCACTTGGGTAAAGTTGGTTTCATATTCACACATTCGGACTTCCGCGTTCAATAACTTTGTTAATCTGCATCAAAAAAGGCTAATTTCGGTCAGTTATCATTACCGACTACTATGAGCACAAAGCAGAACACATTTTTCTGTAGAACTCGACGTTTTAAAGACGCTGATAAACACACTTACCTCTATGGAGTGTCGTGACGTCATCGCTCATCTGAGGGACCGTCTACAAATAACATGTTTGGATCACTACAGCCTGCAACGATTTACTGTCCATGGTACTAAAGGAGCCTGTCCTCCAACAAAAAACGACCGTATAGGTCGTTTGTGCAAGCCCATATTACGACCTATATTTACGTTTTAAAGTTAAGCGCCCTCTAGCGCGCGTAAAAATAATGACAGTCTCGTGTTGCGTCTGTCGTCATGAAATGACGTATGACTGTCATTACCAATCAAAATGCGTGTTTATTTAAATGCAATATGTGGACTTTTTACACCGATCTCACAGTATTCGTACATATTTTACTAGGTGGCTAATTCGTACGAATGACCACACCTAACCCTACCCTAAACCTACCCCTTACAGGAATCATGCAAAATCGTGATTTTAGTGCACATTTTATGAGCGTGCGTTCTCTGGGATCGAACCCATGATCTTATGATCACGTAATTATATATCGTTGTATAACGCAATGCTCTACCAACCGAGCTACACGAAACCCGAACTATGACGCAGATAAAAGAGTACAAAACATTAATATGAAAATGTCCTGTTGCCGATAGGGGCGCAATTGTAGCATACGCACTGATGGGTCGTATTTCAGGGATTTGGACAAACGACCTATACGGGCGTATTGGTTGGAGGACAGGTTGATCCTTCTAGATGGCCAAACAGGTGGTGGAAGAGTTCTCCAAAATTCCTAACATAATTAATATAACACCCAGCACGGAGATGATGACCCACTACAGGAAAAGTGTAGCCAAAGAGATTTTGCTGGCATCAGGTATAAAGCACTTTGAACAAACAGTTTAGTTCCATGTTATACACAGAGAGATTAAAGATAATCCTATCTACGTTATAATAATTGCAGTGTCAAGACAGGAATACTGCTGTGTGTGTGGAAAATCAGAAAAAGACCAAACAGAGGAGCAAAGCACCTGGGTATTCACTATGCCATTTCTGGCTGTTTACTACTTGTGTAAAGTGAAAACAAATGTTTTGAAAAGTAATTTTAACAATTTCTACTATGTCTATATATATCTAACAACATGTCCTATTTCCCTTCCGGATTCAATGTGAATCATGCCTGAGGTGGTTTCATGTTCGGTGCCTCAACATTAATGTGCCACCAGAAGAACAAGCATGGATTTGTGATTTGTGTTGGTAAGCTATGCAGTTTGGAGCTTATGCTGAAAGTGTGTTAAAACAATAAGAATATGTGTTGCCTATTTGAGATGTTATGGAATTAGTTTTGTAGTGTTTAGTTTATGTTTGATATTGGTGTATGCAAATTTCCAATGTGCTTATATTTTGTTCTATTTCATATTCATGAAAAGGTAGGATTGAGTTGGTAGGATGTAATTTCTAAAACCATGTGAGATGTACCAATCAGACACAAATTTTGTGGTGTAGTAAAAAGATGTATAAGTCTGTATATACACTGTAAAAAATGATTGTGATTTTAACAGTAAAAAACTGTAAAATACCACAGTAATAACCTGTTAAATGATTAAGAGTAAGTTTCCTTACTATATACAGTGAATACCTGTAATAGATCTAACCTTTGTTTTCGAGAAAGTAGCCTCAGAGTCGACACTCATAGACTGTGTCTGAAACCACACCCTACACCCTCATTCACTAGTCCTACATTACTTCACTATATAGTCCACTAGACAGAGTGATTGAGAACATATGCGTGAATTCAGACACTGATGAACACCTGCTGTTAACAAACACAATCACTGAAGGAAAGAACAAGAAACAAAACTACAACTGACATACAGCCTTAAACGAAATCAACTGAAATAAAACAGCAGAGGATGATTAAACAACTCCACAAACAGCATCACCAGCTCCACTTATTACTAACCAGTTTGACTTCATTTCTGTCATATATCGACGAATTAACAGAGGTTTATATTTTATTTCAAATGTTTTGTTTTATCTCACCATTTTGGCGATCAGTGGTTGCTTTTGTTATGCTCTTGACCCTTGACTCTTTGAGGTTAGTTTTTCTTTGGCTGTTATGACTGCGTTTGTAAACACATTAGTTATGACAAGAAAAGCCAAGAGTGTTTGTAGTTTTGGTTAAAACTTAACCTCTTAACTGTCACCGTCCACCCTGTGGGACGCCTACCTTTACTTCACTATTTTACAATTAAATCCTAATCTAATCATGACAAACTATATATCGTTGGAAAGGTCTAAGACTCCTAAATAGGTATTTTACCACTTTTTCTGTTAAAAAATTATGTAGGAAAAGTAATAGATTAATTTATGACCAGCGGTGTCAAATCCAGGGTCAGAAAGTAAAGTCCTGCCATGTGTTTATTCCACCCATGAACTCAGCAGCTGATTTCACCAGAGGAGGAACCAACTCATTCCTTTCAAGTCACAAGCAAGTTTCGAGTCAAATCCCAAGACCTCAACGAGTTGAGGTAATTAAGATAATTGAGAGACTAATTAAATGTTGATTGTGCATTAGTGATGAACACCTGCTGTTATTGAGAATTACAGAGGATCAGATGTTGATGTTTTATTGGTTAAAATGATGCCACCATCATGGAGATCAGTGTTTGCTTTAGTTGGGCTCTTGACCCTTTTAGTAACTGAGAATGGATTGCTTTTAAGCAATTGCAATATTGCTTCACAACAAACATTTGCACATTACTGAATTAAAAGCTTGAGGAAGCAGATGAGCTTACACTTTTGGCTTTTATGTCACTTGAATGAACATCATGAAGGTGTCTCTCTTTGGTTTATTTACTGACGTTCAGCTGTTACAGAACTGCAGGAATTTACTATTAAACAAATGCCATCGTAATATTAAATATTGGAAAAAATTAAGAATTATATTGCTCAGGCTTTTAGACATGAACACATATCATACGATCCTCAACAGTGGTGACAATAATTATTCATACTATGGTGTTACCCAGCATGCATTGCAGCATGAAGCATTTTGTTAATTGTCACCATTGTTGAGATTCATACGCTGGTTCTTGATGTCTGTGTGTGTCTGAGTAAGACTGGAGTTTAAATATTTAAATGCATTAGATTTAAAATTCTTTCTCTATAACTACTACAGCAGTAAATTCATTGCGTACTGTGGACGCAAACAGGTAAGCACCTGATGATTACCTCATCATATGAAAACAACTAACAGTTGCTCACTGCACAGCACTGATCTCTCCCCGCTTTACAACAGCACATGCATTGCTACAGAGAGATCTAACACAGGAGTCAAGGGTCAAGAGCCCAACTAAAGCAAACACTGATCTCCATGATGGTGGCATCATTTTAACCAATAAAACATCAACATCTGATCCTCTGTAATTCTCAATAACAGCAGGTGTTCATCACTAATGCACAATCATCATTTAATTAGTCTCTCAATTATCTCTTAATTACCTCAACTCGTTGAGGTCTTGGGATTTGACTCGAAACTTGCTTGTGACTTGAAAGGAATGAGTTGGTTCCTCCTCTGGTGAAATCAGCTGCTGAGTTCATGGGTGGAATAAACACATGGCAGGACTTTTACTTTCTGACCCTGGATTTGACACCTCTGTTTATGACAAGAGTGCACCTGAAAAAAATCTACATCATGACATGAATTCTGACCTTTGTCACAGAAAGTCTTCTTAGTTGCCTTTTTCTCTATCACGAATTAGAAATCATAAGAAATTATTTATCAGTAGAAAACTTAAAATTTCAAAATTCATCCTTTGAAACCCATTTTAAAATCAGACATTGCATTACCATGTAAATGGTACATTAAAATCATGTTACAAAATATTTTCATTCATGAATTATAAAAATTAAGTTTGGATAGTGCACTATAATGTCTCTGTTCAAAACTGTGGGTGACAGTTAAGGGGTTAAAAGTGGTGATCATCTTCTAATGACCTGGATCGCTGATCTCAGTTAGTGTCAAACCATGTGGGTGATTTGTAATTAATTTCATATTGGCTATGGTAATAATATTACTCCACAAGTTAAGCTGACAAACCATTATGAAAGAATTTAAAACCTTTATGCACAAAACCTTCAGAGTTACAGCATCATTTAGAAACACACAGACATCAGGAATCGGCACATGAACCTCAACAATGGTGACTATTAATAATAAACAATTCATGCTGCAAAGCATGCTGGGTGCCAGTACAAAACTCCCAGAATGCACTGCAGCATGAATAAATTATGCAGCTGAATGTTCTTAATATTTTCTTTATTTGCTTTTATTTTGGTGTTGTTTTTGTTGTTACTTTTCAGTAGACTGTTTTGTGATGTTCAGAGTTGAACCGTTTTTTAAATTTTTAATATCGTTTTGATTGTCACCAATTTTGAGATTCATACGCTGATTGTTGATGTCTGTGTGTGTTTAGTTTCTGCCGTAGTTCAATACATTTATTTGTGCATATTCTGGTTAGAGCTGTTTCACAACATTTGATTACTGTAGCAATTAATGGTGCAATTAACATATCACATGTTTAATAAGAGACTTAACATGGGATAACCAGTGAATTAAACTAGATCATGACTGTTTTGACATCACAAACATCAGTCTCCGATGATGATAGATTAATTTGGCGCTTTTGTTTTAAAAACTGTGCTTAATAAACACAGCAATTAAAAGCAACCAAACAAAAACCAATGTTAAAGAGTCACGAGTCAAGAGCCCAACTAAAGCACCCACTGATCGCCAATATGGTGACTTCAAATGAAAGTACAATAACTAAAATCTCAATAAGAGCTTTTGTACACATGACAGAAATAAAGTAAAAGTGGTTAGTAATAAGATGCTGTTTGTGGAGTTGTTTAATCACCCTCTTCTGAAATATTGAGAGATTTCATGTGTTTTATTTCAGTTGATTTCATCTTGGCTTTAGCTGTAAGTTTTGTTTCTCTGCTCTTGTTTCTCGTTCCTTCAATGATTCTACTTGTTAACAGCAGGTGTTCATCAATAAACTCAATCCTAATTTAATTAGTCACTTAATTCTCTCATTAATTCATCACTGCTTCAGTGTTACTTCAACACTCTGTAGTGTGGACACATAGAAGTGCTCTTTATAACTGAGGATTTTGCTGTGGGATTAAAGGGTTAAATTTGTGAGATGACAAAACATTCTGTGGAACGTCATTTTAACAGAAATATACCGTAAATTTAATTTACGGAACAAACTGTAAAAAACAGTAGATTACTGGCAACCACAGCTGCCGGTATTTCACCGTAAAATCAAGAAAATAAACAGCAAAATACTGTAAAACCTAACAGTCAACTTCCTGTTGTGTTTTGTGGGTCACCATTGTGCTGGAGAGTAGAGCCTGTGTTTAAGTCAAGGACGGACAGAGAGACACTGATGTTATGCTGCATGTTGCTTTATTTAAAGGCAATAACTGTGTAGCTACTGATATAAAGAGAATCTCTTTGTTAGTTTTAATCACGCATGTATGTGTGTTGCTGTTATTTGCAAGAGTTTTGAGCTGAATTGGTGACTTTGCATAAATCAGTAAGATTTTCTTCATGGATTTAAACAAAGTAGTTCTCAATACTCTTATGCTCACATTACATAAACATTATAAATATTAGTTTATAAACAAATGGCAGTTGGATAATTTAAGCGTAGTCGGTTTCTGCAAATAAAATGTCTTAACTGAAAGGTTTGTGTATTAACATTGTATCAGTTAATGAGATACGGTTTTTCACTGTAAATTTAAACAGTTCTGTAAATCCTAAAATGTTGCTACCGTCTTTTTCACAGTAAAATTCTGGCAACCACAGCTGCCGGTATTTTTCCGTAAATTTAACAGATTTTTTTTTACAGTGTAGAATATACAGTTTGTATGTCATTTGTCTTTACTATTTAGATAGTATTAAAGATATTATTTAATGTGGCCAGCGAAACTTACTACACACAGCTCAATACATGTAGACTTCAGCAACAGTGCACCTTGAACATGTTTTGGAGTTGTTTGTTCCACTATATGGGACATTTTTAGCTTTATATAGCTGCTTTCCACAGACAACTAAATGCAATAAATAAGCCAGTCCCCATGGTGTACTGTGTCCTTTGGAGTGTGCTTAATAATAAAGTGAATTGGGTTAACTTGGGCAAAGACTGGAAAATTATTGAAAGTGTAAGGTGCAGATAGCATCAGGACCATGGACAGCGCCATGAAATACAAGTATAGCCTAGTTTCTCTTTTAAAATTAAAACAACATCCAAGTTTGTTTCAGGTTTTATGCTTAGTATAATATTGTGTAAGGTTCGACAATACAAGATATATATATATCAAGTTTTTTTTTAAAGTGAAGGTGTCTCAATGTACATCGAATAGAAAGATATGGGAAAAGTGTCATTTAGAGCGATTTTTGTCCTTTAAAGGGTTTTGCTATGTTGTACAATTTCAGCTAATTATTTAGAAATGTGTTTTGGAAAAGTGTGAGCCTGTTTTCCAAAGTTATTAAACTGGAAGGTGTCTCAATGTACGCACCCATCGAACAGAGAGATGTGGGAAAAGTATCATTTAGAGCAATTTTTGTCCTTTAAAGAGTTTTGCTATGTTGTACAATTTCAACTAAATACTTAGAAATGTGTTTTGAAAAAGTGTGAGCCTGTTTTCCAAAGTTATCAAACTGGAAGGTGTCTCAATGTACGCACCCATCGAATAGAAAGATATGGGAAAAGTGTCATTTAGAGCGATTTTTGTCCTTTAAAGAGTTTTGCTATGTTGTACAATTTCAGCTAATTATTTAGAAATGTGTTTTGGAAAAGTGTGAGCCTGTTTTCCAAAGTTATCAAACTGGAAGGTGTCTCAATGTACGCACCCATCGAATAGAAAGATATGGGAAAAGTATCATTTAGAGCGATTTTTGTCCTTTAAACAGTTTTGCTATGTTGTACAATTTCAACTAAATACTTAGAAATGTGTTTTGGAAAAGTGTGAGCCTGTTTTCCAAAGTTATTAAACTGGAAGGTGTCTCAATGTACGCACCCATCGAATAGAAAGATATGGGAAAAGTGTCATTTAGAGCGATTTTTGTCCTTTAAAGAGTTTTGCTATGTTGTACAATTTCAACTAAATACTTAGAAATGTGTTTTGAAAAAGTGTGAGCCTGTTTTCCAAAGTTATTAAACTGGAAGGTGTCTCAATGTACGCACCCATCGAATAGAAAGATATGGGAAAAGTGTCATTTAGAGCGATTTTTGTCCTTTAAACAGTTTTGCTATGTTGTACAATTTCAGCTAATTATTTAGAAATGTGTTTTGGAAAAGTGTGAGCCTGTTTTCCAAAGTTATTAAACTGGAAGGTGTCTCAATGTACGCACCCATCGAACAGAGATGTGGGAAAAGTATCATTTAGAGTGATTTTGTCCTTTAAAGAGTTTTGCTATGTTGTACAATTTCAACTAAATACTTAGAAATGTGTTTTGAAAAAGTGTGAGCCTGTTTTCCAAAGTTATTAAACTGGAAGGTGTCTCAATGTACGCACCCATCGAATAGAAAGATATGGGAAAAGTGTCATTTAGAGCGATTTTTGTCCTTTAAACAGTTTTGCTATGTTGTACAATTCCAGCTAATTATTTAGAAATGTGTTTTGGAAAAGTGTGAGCCTGTTTTCCAAAGTTATCAAACTGGAATGTGTCTCAATGTACGCACCCATCGAACAGAGAGATGTGGGAAAAGTATCATTTAGAGCAATTTTTGTCCTTTAAAGAGTTTTGCTATGTTGTACAATTTCAACTAAATACTTAGAAATGTGTTTTGAAAAAGTGTGAGCCTGTTTTCCAAAGTTATCCAACTGGAAGGTGTCTCAATGTACGCACCCATCGAACACAGAGATGTGGGAAAAGTATCATTTAGAGCGATTTTTGTCCTTTAAACAGTTCTGCTATGTTGTACAATTTCAGCTAATTATTTAGAAATGTGTTTTGGAAAAGTGTGAGCCTGTTTTCCAAAGTTATTAAACTGGAAGGTGTCTCAATGTACGCACCCATCGAATAGAAAGATATGGGAAAAGTGTCATTTAGAGCGATTTTGTCCTTTAAACAGTTTTGCTATGTTGTACAATTCCAGCTAATTATTTAGAAATGTGTTTTGAAAAAGTGTGAGCCTGTTTTCCAAAGTTATCAAACTGGAATGTGTCTCAATGTACGCACCCATCGAACAGAAAGATATGGGAAAAGTATCATTTAGAGCAATTTTTGTCCTTTAAAGAGTTTTGCTATGTTGTACAATTTCAACTAAATACTTAGAAATGTGTTTTGAAAAGTGTGAGCCTGTTTTCCAAAGTTATCCAACTGGAAGGTGTCTCAATGTACGCACCCATCGAACACAGAGATGTGGGAAAAGTATCATTTAGAGCGATTTTGTCCTTTAAACAGTTCTGCTATGTTGTACAATTTCAGCTAATTATTTAGAAATGTGTTTTGGAAAAGTGTGAGCCTGTTTTCCAAAGTTATTAAACTGGAAGGTGTCTCAATGTACGCACCCATCGAATAGAAAGATATGGGAAAAGTGTCATTTAGAGCGATTTTGTCCTTTAAACAGTTTTGCTATGTTGTACAATTCAGCTAATTATTTAGAAATGTGTTTTAAAAGTGTGAGCCTGTTTTCCAAAGTTATCAAACTGGAATGTGTCTCAATGTACGCACCCATCGAACAGAGATGTGGGAAAAGTATCATTTAGAGCAATTTTTGTCCTTTAAAGAGTTTTGCTATGTTGTACAATTTCAACTAAATACTTAGAAATGTGTTTTGAAAAAGTGTGAGCCTGTTTTCCAAAGTTATCCAACTGGAAGGTGTCTCAATGTACGCACCCATCGAACACAGAGATGTGGGAAAAGTATCATTTAGAGCAATTTTTGTCCTTTAAAGAGTTTTGCTATGTTGTACAATTTCAACTAAATACTTAGAAATGTGTTTTGAAAAAGTGTGAGCCTGTTTTCCAAAGTTATTAAACTGGAAGGTGTCTCAATGTACGCACCCATCGAACAGAGAGATGTGGGAAAAGTATCATTTAGAGCAATTTTTGTCCTTTAACCCCTTAACTGTCACCCACAGTTTTGAACAGAGACATTATAGTGCACTATCCAAACTTAATTTTTTATAATTAATGAATGAAAATATTTTGTAACATGATTTTAATGTACCATTTACATGGTAATGCAATGTCTGATTTTAAAATGGGTTTCAAAGGATGAATTTTGAAATTTTAAGTTTTCTACTGATAAATAATTTCTTATGATTTCTAATTCGTGATAGAGAAAAAGGCAACTAAGAAGACTTTCTGTGACAAAGGTCAGAATTCATGTCATGATGTAGATTTTTTTCAGGTGCACTCTTGTCATAAACAGAGGTGTCAAATCCAGGGTCAGAAAGTAAAAGTCCTGCCATGTGTTTATTCCACCCATGAACTCAGCAGCTGATTTCACCAGAGGAGGAACCAACTCATTCCTTTCAAGTCACAAGCAAGTTTCGAGTCAAATCCCAAGACCTCAATGAGTTGAGGTAATTAAGAGATAATTGAGAGACTAATTAAATGATGATTGTGCATTAGTGATGAACACCTGCTGTTACTGTGAATCACAGAGGATCAGATGTTGATGTTTTATTGGTTAAAATGATACCACCATCATGTAGATCAGTGTTTGCTTTAGTTGGGCTCTTGACCCTTGACTCCTGTGTTAGATCTCTCTGTAGCAATGCATGTGCTGTTGTAAAGCGGAGAGATCAGTGCTGTGCAGTGAGCAACTGTTAGTTGTTTTCATATGATGAGGTAATCATCAGGTGCTTACCTGTTTGCATCCAATATACTGTGTGTATATATATATATATATATATATACATATTCATTTTCATTTTTAATTTATGTTCTGCTTTTGAATAAACAACTCTGTGAAACCACAGTACGCAATGAGTTTACTGCTGTAGCAGTTATAGAGAAAGAATTTTAAATCTAATGCATTTAAATATTTAAACTCCAGTCCTACTCAGACACACACAGACATCAAGAACCAGCGTATGAATCTCAACAATGGTGACAATCAACAAAATGCTTCATGCTGCAATGCATGCTGGGTAACACCACAGTATGAATAATTATTGTCACCACTGTTGAGGATCGTATGATAAGTGTTCATGTCTAAAAGCCTGAGCAATATAATTCTTAATTTTTCCAATATTTAATATTACGATGGCATTTGTTTAATAGTAAATTCCTGCAGTTCTGTAACAGCTGAACGTCAGTAAATAAACCAAAGAGAGACACCTTCATGATGTTCATTCAAGTGACATAAAAGCCAAAAGTGTAAGCTCATCTGCTTCCTCAAGCTTTTAATTCAGCAATGTGCAAATGTTTGTTGTGAAGCAATATTGCAATTGCTTAAAAGCAATCCATTCTCAGTTACTAAAAGGGTCAAGAGCCCAACTAAAGCAAACACTGATCTCCATGATGGTGGCATCATTTTAACCAATAAAACATCAACATCTGATCCTCTGTAATTCTCAATAACAGCAGGTGTTCATCACTAATGCACAATCAACATTTAATTAGTCTCTCAATTATCTCTTAATTACCTCAACTCGTTGAGGTCTTGGGATTTGACTCGAAACTTGCTTGTGACTTGAAAGGAATGAGTTGGTTCCTCCTCTGGTGAAATCAGCTGCTGAGTTCATGGGTGGAATAAACACATGGCAGGACTTTTACTTTCTGACCCTGGATTTGACACCTCTGGTCATAAATTAATCTATTACTTTTCCTACATAATTTTTAACAGAAAAAGTGGTAAAATACCTATTTAGGAGTCTTAGACCTTTCCAACGATATATAGTTTGTCATGATTAGATTAGGATTTAATTGTAAAATAGTGAAGTAAAGGTAGGCGTCCCACAGGGTGGACGGTGACAGTTAAGAGGTTAAAGTTTTAAAGTACAATTTCAACAAATACTTAGAAATGTGTTTAAAAATGTCACAAAGTTATAACTGGAATGTCTCAATGTACAAATAACATGTAAAAGTGTCATTTAAATTTTGTCCTAAATTTTTGCATGTTGTACAATTCAGCTAATTATTTAGAAATGTGTTTTTAAAAGTGTGACTGTTTTCCAAAGTTATTAAACTGGAATGTCTCAATGTAGACATGAACAGAGATGTAAAAGTATCATTCAATTTTGTCCTTTAAAATTTGCTATGTTGTACAATTTCAACTAAATACTTAGAAATGTGTTTTGAAAAATGAGCCTGTTTTAAAGTTATTAAACTGAATGTCTCAATGTACACACCATGAATGAAAGTATAAAAATGTCATTTAGAGTGATTTTGTCCTTTAAAAATTTTGCTATGTTGTACAATTTCAACAAATACAGAAATGTGTGAAAATTACCTGTTTTAAAGTTATTCAATGTCTCAGTATGCACATCAAAGAAAATGTAAAATGTCATTTACATTTTGTCCTTTAAAGAGTTTTGCTATGTTGTACAATTTCAACAATTATTTAGAAATGTTTTAAATTGAGCCTGTTTTACAGTTATCAAACTGAATGTGTCTCAATGACATGTCAAATATCAGAAAGTAAAAAGTCCTGCCATGTGTTTATTACATGAACTCAGCAGCTGAATCAGAGGAGGAAAATCATTCCTTTCAAGTCACAACAAGTTTTTAAGATCAACATTGAGGTAAGATAATTGAGAGACTAATTAAATATTGATTGCATTAGTGATGAATTGTTATACAGAGGATTGATGTTTAAGGTTAAAATGATGCCACATCATGTGATCAGTGTTTGCTTTAGTTGGGCTCTTGACCCTTTTAGTAACTGAATGGATTGCTTTTAAGCAATTGCAATATTTTCACAAACATTTGACATTACTGAATTAAAAGCTTGAAAGCAGATGATTACACTTTTTATTTTACTCACTTGAATGAACATCATGAAGGTGTCTCTTTGGTTTATTTGACGTTCAGCTGTTACAGAACTGCAGGAATTTACTATTAAACAAATGCCATCGTAATATTAAATATTGGAAAAAATTAAGAATTATATTGCTCAGGCTTTTAGACATGAACACTATCATGATCCTCAACAGTGGTGACAATAATTATTCATACTGTATGTTACCAGCATGCATTAAACATTTTGTTATGTCACCATTGTTGAGATTCATAGTTCTTGATGTCTGTGTGTGTCTAAAACTGAGTTTAAATATTTAAATGCATTAGATTTAAAATTCTTTCATAACTACTACAAGTAAATTCATTGTATGTCAAACAAATTAACACCACGATTACCTCATCATATGAAAACAACTAACAGTTGCTCACTGCACAACACTGATCTAACACAACAGCACATGCATTGCTAGAGATCTAACACAAGTCAAGGGTCAAGAGCCCAACTAAAGCAAACACTGATCTACATGATGGTGGTATCATTTTAACCAATAAAACATCAACATCTGATCCTCTGTAATTCTCAATAACAGCAGGTGTTCATCACTAATCATCATTTAATTAGTCTCTCAATTGTCTTAATTACCTCAACTCGTTGAGGTCTTGATGACTAAACTTGCTGTGACTTGAGGAATGAGTTGGTTCCTCCTCTGGTGAAATCAGCTGCTGTTCATGGGTGGAATAAACACATGGCAGGACTTTTACTTTCTGACCCTATTTGACACCTCTGTCAATGAAAAAACTTTGAATACAATGTTTAAAATTCACATGAAAAGCAATTTAAAATATGTGAGTGACAATTTATTCATAAAACATCTTAAAGAAATTTAGCCATTATGATGTTGAAAATACCAACAATAAAACATTTGCTGTGATTGAGTTTTGTCAAGAATCTGATGGATTCAGTGCCATACAGTGATATTCAGGACTGTAAACATCAATAGTAACATGGTGTGATATTGTCAGAGTGTAATGTTAAATAAAGATTTCATACAAGGAAAAACATAAAAGTTATTTTGTGTCATCTCAACTCAACACTTAGAACACTGTTCATGGTGTTTACTTAAAACCAAACAAACAAACAAGTTGAATAAAACAGGAAGACATCTGCAGTATGTTATGTATAGACAAAATGTTAATTTAAGCAGTACATGCTTTCAAAACTATGAAATAAATCATATATTGTTAATCAACACAGTTCTTGTCATTTGAACAAAGAAATAATAGCATTATAAATTGAAATTACATTTTTATGTTCAGATGATTAGATTTAGTTGTATGTTATTTACAAATACAAGTTCATTATTTGTCATTTTACGTCTCTTCAAGCATAATTATATTGCAGTTTTTTTATTTTTATTGTTGAAGCATTAGAACATACTGTGATATTTGATACAAGTAATTGTCTCTTTATGGTTAAAAAAAAAAAAGAACTTTTAGACAGTTATCTTGCTTTGCTCACATTGACATTGACATTTTGAAATATGCCATTAAAACAATACTTCATTTGTGATTGTGAAAAAGCTAGTAGGTTGACAATGATGTCGCTGTATTTCAAAAGAAACATGTTTGCACATATAATTAGAAAGTTATTGAACAACAAATGTTGTGAATATTTGTGAATGTGCAATATGAAACTTTACCCAATTTGTCTGATTATATTATTGTGTGTGTGTGTGTGTGTCAGTCTGATATCACAATTTGCATTTAAACATGAAGCTGGTTTTCAACTTAGCATAGACCAGGTAAGAAAAAGTAATCACAAAAAATATTGAAGAAATGTACAGGAACATTATTACACTATTCATAATATGTTGTGTAATTAAATAATTAAAATTCACTAACAAAGTACAAAATACATAACTTTTAAAACAGATCAGATAATGCAATGTTAAATAAATAAATAAATAAATAACTGCTGCATGACATTTAATGAACCTAAATATTGAGAAAATGTTTGACAGTCACAAAGTATATACTTACAAAGCCAAATGTGATTTACTGTGCTGTTTTTTTCTTTTTTTTTCTTTCAGCTATGAACACAAACAAACAAGAAAAATTAATATCAGATAATGTTTCAAAATGAACATGCAAATCAAGATATGACTGTGACTGATCATTACAACAATATGACAATCTGAAAAAAGAAAAAAAGAATAAATATTTTCATTTTGAAAATGTATAACAGATATGACTTTTATTTCTTTGGTGACACATGTTTTACTTAAGATTATTTATTATTACAGAAATAAATTATTTTACTGTTATTATCTCATAAATACTACATTCTTTGAGTCTTCTGTCTCTGTGTTAAACAGTGAAAAAAAAAAAATTTGTACATGTGTGTTTGAACAAATCTGAGACAACACTGATTAAATGTGAAAATATTAATTGTAAATGCTACATTTTTTAAACTAACGTTATGTGAATGTGAAACAAAATTTTTCAATTTAGCAGATCCAAATCTAACAATGCTCTTAGACTTATATTACTGAAAACACAAAATAAACACTGTTTGAACAGTGAACAGTCTTATGGTACATTTAAATGACACTCATTTTATACTTGTGTCACAAAAAATACTTTATCATAAGCTCTGTCACTATCAGAATGCTGTTATTGATGAACATATAACCTGTTCTTCTTTATTCTGATGAAATAGTTGTTACATTTATATCATTGATTTTTTTTATTATCAGGAAAAATTTAACATGAAATGATTGTAGCCTGGCTTAGATTATTTAAAAAAATTAAAAAAAATGAAATAAATTAACACACAGTTTGTTTTGTGAAAATAATCTCATACAATGGTTTTATACTGTACAAACTGTATTTGTATTTAAATACATAAAAATTACAGGAGACTTTCTGATTTCAGATTTTCAATACACTTCATCTGTGTGATTTATAATTTTTAAAAGAAAATACATCAATGTAGATGTCACCTTCATTGAATACCTGTCATATTGTCATTATACACATATGTCCTGATTTGTCACAAAAATGCAATTTCACTGCAGAACAAAATATACACTGTAAATTGTTGTTAAATAACAGTAATGTACTGGCAGCAGAGTTGCCAGTAATGTTTTAATTACAATTGTTAATTTACAGTAATTTTTACAGCATGTTACTGTTGCTACCATGTTAACTCTGCTCAATTGGTTAAACAGTTCAGTTTTTATTCATACATTAGTAGAATTTATATTTCACTGAGAATAAATATTTCTCAGTATAAAACTTGAAATTAAATAACTAAAAACATCTTTAACTCAAATGTTGATCATCATGCTATAATACACATGCATGTGTTGAAGTACTTAAACATCATAACTGTTAAACAACTGCACAGTTGACTTTAAAAAAAACAACAAAAAAACAAAGCAGAGAACATGTGTTTGGCTCATCATTGACTGAAGCACAGGCTCTACACTTCACAATGGTGACCCACAAAACTACATTAAACTAACAGATCTCTCTTGTACAAAAACACATAAAACAGTTCAGTTTAATATTTACTCTTTGTTCATGACTTTGATAATGTTTCTGTGGTTGTTCACTAATATTTCAGTAAAAATAATTTTTTTCGTTTGGTTAACCCTTAACTGTCTCACAGTTTTGAACAGAACATTATAGTGCACTATCCAAACTTAATTTTTATAATTCATGAATGAAAATATTTTGTAACATGATTTTAATGTACCATTTACATGGTAATGCAATGTCTGATTTTAAAATGGGTTTCAAAGGATGAATTTTGAAATTTTAAGTTTTCTACTGATAAATAATTTCTTATGATTTCTAATTTGATAGAAAAAGGCAACTAAGAAGACTTTCTGTGACAAAGGTCAGAATTCATGTCATGATGTAGATTTTTCAGGTGCACTCTTGTCATAAACAGAGGTGTCAAATCCAGGGTCAGAAAGTAAAGTCCTGCCATGTGTTTATTCCACCCATGAACTCAGCAGCTGATTTCACCAGAGGAGGAACCAACTCATTCCTTTCAAGTCACAAGCAAGTTTCGAGTCAAATCCCAAGACCTCAACGAGTTGAGGTAATTAAAGATAATTGAGAGACTAATTAAATGATGATTGTGCATTAGTGATGAACACCTGCTGTTACTGTGAATCACAGAGGATCAGATGTTGATGTTTTATTGGTTAAAATGATACCACCATCATGTAGATCAGTGTTTGCTTTAGTTGGGCTCTTGACCCTTGACTCCTGTGTTAGATCTCTGTAGCAATGCATGTGCTGTTGTAAAGCGGAGAGATCAGTGCTGTGCAGTGAGCAACTGTTAGTTGTTTTCATATGATGAGGTAATCATCAGGTGCCTGTTTGCATCAATATACTGTGTGTATATATATATATATATACACATACAACATTTTTCATTTTTTAATTTATGTTCTGCTTTTGAATAAACAACTGTGAAACCACAGTACGCAATGAATTTACTGCTGTAGTTATAGAAAAATTTTAAATCTAATGCATTTAAATATTTAAACTCCAGTCCTACTCAGACACACACAGACATCAAGAACCAGCGTATGAATCTCAACAATGGTGACAATCAACAAAATGCATGCTGCAATGCATGCTGTACAGTATGAATAATTATTGTCACCACTGTTGAGGATCGTATGATAAGTGTTCATGTCTAAAAGCCTGAGCAATATAATTCTTAATTTTTTCCAAATATTACGATGGCATTTGTTTAATAGTAAATTCCTGCAGTTCTGTAACAGCTGAACGTCAGTAAATAAACCAAAGAGACACCTTCATGATGTTCATTCAAGTGACATAAAAGCCAAAAGTGTAAGCTCATCTGCTTCTCAAGCTTTTAATTCAGCAATGTGCAAATGTTTGTTGTGAAACAATATTTGCTTAAAAGCAATCCATTCTCAGTTACTAAAAGGGTCAAGAGCCCAACTAAAGCAAACACTGATCTCCATGATGGTGGCATCATTTTAACCAATAAAACATCAACATCTGATCCTCTGTAATTCTCAATAACAGCAGGTGTTCATCACTAATGCACAATCAACATTTAATTAGTCTCTCAATTATCTCTTAATTACCTCAACTCGTTGAGGTCTTGGGATTTGACTCGAAACTTGCTTGTGACTTGAAAGGAATGAGTTGGTTCCTCCTCTGGTGAAATCAGCTGCTGAGTTCATGGGTGGAATAAACACATGGCAGGACTTTACTTTCTGACCCTGGATTTGACACCTCTGGTCATAAATTAATCTATTACTTTTCCTACATAATTTTTAACAGAAAAGTGGTAAAATACCTATTTAGAGTCTTAGACCTTTCCAACGATATATAGTTTGTCATGATTAGATTAGGATTTAATTGTAAAATAGTGAAAAGTAGGCGTCCCACAGGGTGGACGGTGACAGTTAAGAGGTTAATCTGACTGTTACATTTTACAGTAAATTGCTGTTTTTTGAAATAAAATTACTGGCAACATGTTGCCAGTAATAACTGTTTTCATTGTTGTTAAATTAATTACAGTTTATTGCTGTTAATCATTTCATGCTGTTTTCTTCTTACATTTTTTAATTTCACAACAAAATTCAGTTTTAAATGAACACTTATAATGTGTCACTATTTAGAGTAACACTGATCAGTGCTGAAATTTAATGAGATAATTCTGTGATTAATTAATGATGATTGTGCTAGTGATGAACAGATGCTGTTACAGCAGAATCACTGAATGAAAGAGAAACACAAGAACACAACTGACTTCATCAATTAGATGAAATCAACTGAAAGAAAGACATTAAACCTCTCAAGATCTGATTAAACAGCTCCTAAATCAGCATTACTTACAAATTACTAACCAGACTGATGATATTTCTGTCAGTTCACAGAAATCAAGTTGTTGACCATGATGGAGATCAGTTTGTTAGTTGGGCTCTTGAACCTTGACTTCTTAAGTCAATTGTCTTTGGCTGTTGTAAAATGTTTCAAAGCACTGTTATTATGCAAAAGAACCAAAGCAAAATCTGTAATATTATTATTAGTTGTGTTTTGTTAATATTGAACATCATCAAGCATTATATTTTTTTCAGTGTTTCTTATGTCAAAGTGGTGTAATAACAGCCTGATTTGCTCAGCTTAAATCATTGTTAAAAACATTACTGACAACTAAAAAAAAAAAACTCTCTATGAAACACACATGAATCAAATGAATCTCAACAGTGGTGACAATCAACCAAAATAAATAAGATCAACTCTGAACATCACAAAACATACTAATATAAAACACAAAACAAAAGCAATTATAAAATCAAATATAAAGAATTAGAAAATGAGACAATTCAATAATTTATTCACGTTGCAATGCATGAAGTCATGGTGAGTTTTGTACTGTGATTTACATGCATTGCAGCATGATTTTGACTCACCATTGTTGAGATTCATATGCTGATTCTTGATGTCTGTAATCTGTATGCCTAGTACTGAATTTTGTGTATAAGATGTTTTACAATTTTTCATAATCTTGTTTTGTTGTATCAATATCAGAACATGAACTAATGAAAAAAGCCACAACACTTCATTAAAACAATAAGGTCAAAAGCAGGCTGCTTCATGATGATTAACACAAACACATTTTTAAATTTTTTTTGGTTTTTATTGTTATAACATATGCTTTTACTAACACATATAACAACCAAAAAAAAGTCAAGGGTCAAACAACTAAGCACTGATGCCATAATGGTGATCACAAAACATTTTCAATAAAGTATCTAAATGTCTATAATTCTCAAGTAATTTTATAGATATGTGGCATAAATAAAGTCAAACACAATACTGTTTATTGTTTAATCATTCTGCTGTTGTATTTCAATTGATTTCATCTAAAACTTGAAGTCAGTTGTAGTTCATTTTTCTCTTTTCTCAGTGATGCTTGTTCACAGCAGCTGTTCATCTCTGGTCATTAGTGTTGTTCTCTCTGTCATACTATATTAGATTAAACTCATGTAATAGTGAATGATTTGTGATTTGAAACACAGCCTCTGGTCATTGAGAGCTGTTACTTCAAACTGCAGAGATACTTTAAACAACAAATATTAGAATTCATTATTTTTTAATTTACTGTTGTAATGAAAACAGGATGATACTGTCAGAATATGGCCTAACAGCAATTTTACAGTGTCAAAAAAAACACACACATACATAAAAAAACACATATATATATATATATATATATATATTATTTTTGTTATTAATAATAAAGTTTCACTGATTTCAGAAGATTTGCTGTGGTACTTTATTTGGACATATTCAAATCACTATTTGATCTGAAATCATATTTTTGTAAAGTTTACCACTTCTTACTGATATCAGTTTTGCAATCACACACAGTCAGAAATGTCAATTTAGATTAAGGCATTTTTTAAATGATAAGCAAAGTCCATTGAGGTCAGCCTAAAAATTTATAGAAATATTAAAATAATAATAAAATTGAATAAATAACTTTGACAGGCAAAAGGTTTACAACTCTAAATATTTAAAAATATATATTTTTGTAATTTTATAATTCACTAACTGATTGATTTGTGTGTCAGTTTTATTTTATTTATTTTTAATCATTAACCAAATATTCAGATAAGGAGCAAATAAGGAGTAAAATGAATTTTTACATTTAGGACTGAGACTTCTACAGTGCTGAATATTCTAAATGTGCTTTATCAGAATACCAGATACAGATCAAAACTGTAAATCAAACCATTACTGAGATGTAATTAAAGCAGTGAGACATGATTATGATTTCTACCTATGCTTACCAGCATATGCTGAGATGCTTAGCATCAAAGACCACTGGTGAAAGAATCACCAGCAAAACATGAAGCATCAAGCTGACCATGCTGGTTGACCAGCAGAATGACCAGCATCACCAGCAAGAACAGGCTGGTAGACCAGCATCACCAGCAAGACCAGTAGAAGCATCAAGCTGACATGCTGGTTGACCAAATCAAACAAGACCAGGCTGGTAGTCTCAAGACTGGTTTTCACCAGCAAGAAGGCTGGTAGAAGCATCACCATAAGACCAGGCTGGTTGACCAGCATCACCAGAAGACCACTGGTAGAAGCATCACCAGCAAGACCAGGCTGGTTGACCAGCATCACCAAAACTGGTTGACCAGTATCACCAGCAACCAGTAGACCAGCATCACCAGCAAGACCATGCTGGTTGAAAATAAAAAGACCAGGCTGGTAGAAGCATCACCAGCAAGAATAGACCAGCATTAAGAATTTGTCATCACCAGCATTTTATTTTATCACCAGCAGACCAGTGACCAGCATCACCAGAGTTATAACATCAAAAAGACCAGGCTGGTCAGCATTTAGCAAGACCATACCAGCATCACCAGCAAGACCACTGGTTGACCAGCATGAGCAAGACCAGGCTGGTTGACCAGTATCTCAGCAAGACCAGTAGACCAGCATCACCAGCAAGACCATGCTGGTTGACCAGCATCACCAGCAAGACCAGGCTGGTAGACCAGCATCACCAACAAGACTGGTAGACCAGCATCAAAGACATGGTAGAATTGAAAACCAGGCTGGTTGACCAGCATCACCAAAAGGCCAGGCTGGTTGATATCACCAGCAAGACCAGTAGAAAATCACCAGCAAGACCATGCTGGTTGTTTATCACCACAAGACCAATGGTAGACCAGCATCACCAGCAAGACCAGGCTGGTAGCAGCACCAGCAAGACCAGGCTGGTGAAAAATCACCAGCAGAAGGCTGGTTGACCAGCATCTTAAGACCATGGTTGACCAAAAGCAAGACCAGTAGACCAGCATCACCAGCAAGAGCTGGTTGAAGATCACCAAAAGAACTGGTTGACCAGCATCTAAGACTGGTAGACCAGCATCACCAGCAAGACCAGGCTGGTTGACCAGCATCACCAGCAACTGGTTGACCAGTTCAAGACCAGTAGACCAGCATCACCAGCAAGACCATGCTTGACCAGCATCAAAAGACCAGGCTGGTAAAGCATCACCAGCAAGACCACTGGTAGAAGCATAAAGACCACTTTAAGTATCACCAGTCAGTCAAATTTAATGCTGGTTATAAAGCAAATTATTTGATATCACCAGCAAGAAGTAGACCAAATCACCAGCAAGACCTGATTGACCAGCATCACCAGCAAGACCAGGCTGAGCATCACCATATGATACCAGCATCACCAGCAACAGGCTGGTACCCATCACTCAGACACTGGTTGACCAGTATCACCAGCAAGATAGACCAGCATCAAGCAAGACCATGCTGGTTGACATCACCAAAGACCAGGCTGGTGAACCAGCATCACCAGCAAGACCAGGCTGGTAGAAGCATCACCAGCAAGACCAGGCTGGTAACCAGCATCACCAGCAAGACCAGGCTGGTTGAATCACCAGCAAGACCAGGCTGGTTGACCAGTATCACCAACAAGATATAAAGCATCAGCAAGACCATGCTTTTGACCAGCATCACCAGTACCATGGTTGTGTACCAGCAAGACCATGGTAGAAGCATCACCAGCAAGATGGTTGAAAAATCACCAAAGGAATCTGCAGTGCATGCTAATGACCAGTATTGACAATCCGCTGGACTTGTGTTTTATGCAGGTAACAGCGGTGAATACGAGCCACCCCAGTACGACCTGTATATGTTGTTCTTTATCCGACTCCTGGAAGCGATTAGATGTCTGGCTATAACTTTTGGTCCTGACTAACAGGAGTCATATAAGGTTTTCCACCCGTACTCAATGGGACAACAGAGAAACTGTTGCTGATTTAGCAGTCACGCAGAATCTGAACCTCTAAACCAAATTGGCAGGTGTAGTGATTTTTTTACGCATGTAAAGTGCTGCCTAATGGATTTTCAAGGACTGCATGAGTTCCGGACTGACAGTGGCCATTACTTGTGCAAAAGAATTACCCAAAAAGGTAACTTTTGGTATACTGATGTCCAGAGTCTATGTGTCTGATATTTAGCGCTGAGATACTCCATCGTGGCAGACCTCGCAATAGTGAAAATGTCTCATTTACGCCAAAACTGGCAGAAGAACTGCACTGTTGGGCTGAGGGCTTTAAAGAGGGCCTGGGGCATCAGGCAGCTGGACATATTTACCCATATGGGATAATGCTGAAATTCAGGTTTCGATGACCAGGGCATTTTTGTGTAGGGTTTTAAATGGGACTGGCAGTTTCTTTTTAAAAGTTCACCACTTTCCAGGTGATTTTAGTCTGCTTTTGTTGCTAACATGGTAAAATAGGGGGTTCGGACATGGTGGTCTCCCTGGACGTGCACTAACAGTGTGATCCCGAATAAGGGCTACCTGAGTTGGCTAAATTGTATTTGAAGGGGTGACTCCTTTTTAAGTTTGCATAACTTTGGACATACGTTCAAAACAGGAAGTGGACCGCTTTAGAGCTCTCGGGGTCTACGGGTTAATGCAGCGTTTATGGTAACATTTTAACCTGAATGTGGCAAGGGGCAACCATAATACCTGGTCTCATATGAGGTTCTTAGGGACGGGCCAGTGCCAGATGGCGGTGATTTTACCCATTATTGGGACATGTAGATTCTTTACCTATCGAGGCTAATCAGGTATTGACTGACCCAACTTTTAGGGTAGGTCGACAATCATAAAGGGGGACCATTACTTGACCGAAGATTTAGTCCACCGTCGGAGTACATACTTACCTGCATCACCAGCAGTATTGACTGACCATATGGAGAGGCATAATAGGGTACTGAAATTCCTGCACATCGTGTAAAGTACTGGGATGTCTAGAGGTCCGATAACAATGCATGAAGCGTACTGCTGTTAAGCGCCTGGTCTTATAAAATAAAAGCCTCCGACCGAAGCGAAACTGATTCCGAATGTACTGGGCATATTACTCTTCTACAAAAGGGTACATTTTTCAGGAACTCGTTAACCCCCACTGGAGACGGTGGCGGATGGGGGCTCTGGGGACTATCGCAAAACCCGGAGTTGCGATCAATTACTGGCAAAAGCCCCACTTTCTAAATGCGGTGATTTACTTTTGCCCCAAGTTTCCAAAAATGGGTGTTCTAATGTCCGAAACTTCGAGCCTCCGAAAAGCAGTACTTCCCATTGCGGACCCTAATTAAATGATGTAAAAACTGGATGGGGTTGAACCAATAGAACACTTCAAAACCAAAAAGCACCGTTGAAAAGAATCCATACTTTTTGAGTAGGGTACACTGTAGATCTTTAATGTGTCAAAACCCGCTAGCATAGGACAGGGGTGAATCTATTTTGCTTCAGGTTGAAGGTTTTAGGGTCCAACATTTTGGCTATTCGGACTAAAGTAGAAATACCATATGAAATTTAGGGTCTTCGGGATCCCCTAAAAGCGAGTCAAAACTGCCTTTTTAATTTCAGAGGCAGCATAACATCTTTTTTGTTTGAGCTCTATGTTCAGTGACAAAGCTTTTTTTGGCAAACATGCCCTCTCTATAAAATACGATCTCATAAGAACTGTTCTTCTTTGATTTAGGCTCTAAAGGACCGGAGTTTTTTGACATATAACCGCCCTCCACGTTTTTTGTCACGTAAGTCCTATCACAGGTTTTTAACCAGAAACCCCATTGTTTCACTGTTCAAAAGATAGCCCAATAATGAGTGTGAGCCATTTGACGTTCTATTGGTTTTTTAAAATGAGTTTTCAATCGGGTTTTGCTTACTTCTCGAAACACATAAGTTTGATCATTTATGAGGTGTTGATCTTACGCACGTATGTGTGACAAGGCAGGAATTTGGTCGGCTTTTCCAGGCTCCATTTAAGAACGGCAAAATAGCACCATTGGTCTTATTTCGGACTTTGTCATGAGAACCCTTCCCGACTCCTGTGGGTTTGCTTGGAAATGACTTCCTCAAGATAGCCAGGCGGTAAATGCTGATTCAAAAACTTACACTTTTCGAAGTCACCATTTTAAGTTGGTTTTGCTCAGTGGTATAGCCTAGTTGTTCATTTGCGAAAAAATCTGGTTTTGCAGAAGATGTGGCTATACGGGTGATTACGTTGCTATGTAACCAGGGCCCTGCCAGGGCTAGGGGACTCTGACGGAAAGTGGTCCAGATCCATGTCCAAGGCTTCATATGGGAAATCCACTGGGAGTTGCCTGAATTGTATAAAGGGCACTTGACGGTTCAGATGTGTCCATGCCGTTTACTTCAGTTTAAGTTCAGGACTCCCTTAAGAAAATCGCAATCCTTTTACTCCGAGGAAAACAGGATAGCCAATAAACTCAGTGTCATGCAGTGAGTGAGCCAGAGTGTTGATCCTCAGGCCGTTGACAGCTTTCCGTCAGTACACTTAAAAAGGTGGCAATAGTTACAACTTTGCAAAGCTTAACCCTCCAGGGTGGAGTCATCTGGTGCAGTGTTCACTCCAAAGGGGCCCACTTGGAAGGGATAACCCCTTGATGTTTTGCCCCTGGCATTTTCGCTGCCCAAACCGCGAGGAACCAGCATCACCAGCAAGGCCAGGCTGGTTGACCAGCATCACCAGTAAGACCATGCTGGTTGACCAGTATCACCAGCAAGACCAGGCTGGTAGACCAGCATCACCACCAAGACCAGGCTGGTTGACCAGCATCACCAGCAAGACCAGTAGACCAGCATCACCAGCAAGACCAGTAGACCAGCATCACCAGCAAGGCCAGGCTGGTTGACCAGCATCACCAGCAAGACCATGCTGGTTGACCAGTATCACCAGCAAGACCATGCTGGTTGACCAGTATCACCAGCAAGACCAGGCTGGTAGACCAGCATCACCAGCAAGGCCAGGCTGGTTGACCAGTATCACCAGCAAGACCAGTAGACCAGAATCACCAGCAAGACCATGCTGGTTGACCAGTATCACCAGCAAGACCAGTAGACCAGAATCACCAGCAAGACCAGTAGACCAGAATCACCAGCAAGACCATGCTGGTAGACCAGCATCACCAGTAAGACCATGCTGGTTGACCAGCATCACCAGCAAGGCCAGGCTGGTTGACCAGCATCACCAACAAGACCATGCTGGTTGACCAGTATCACCAGCAAGACCAGGCTGGTTGACCAGTATCACCAGCAAGACCATGCTGGTTGACCAGCATCACCAACAAGACCAGGCTGGTTGACCAGTATCACCAGCAAGACCATGCTGGTTGACCAGCATCACCAGCAAGGCCAGGCTGGTTGACCAGTATCACCAGCAAGACCATGCTGGTTGACCAGCATCACCAGCAAGACCAGTAGACCAGCATCACCAGTAAGACCATGCTGGTAGACCAGCATCACCAACAAGACCAGGCTGGTAGACCAGCATCACCAGCAAGACCATGCTGGTAGACCAGCATCACCAACAAGACCATGCTGGTTGACCAGTATCACCAGCAAGACCATGCTGGTAGACCAGCATCACCAACAAGACCATGCTGGTAGACCAGCATCACCAACAAGACCATGCTGGTAGACCAGCATCACCAGCAAGGCCAGGCTGGTTGACCAGCATCACCAGTAAGACCATGCTGGTTGACCAGCATCACCAGTAAGACCATGCTGGTAGACCAGCATCACCAACAAGACCATGCTGGTTGACCAGCATCACCAACAAGACCAGGCTGGTTGACCAGCATCACCAGCAAGACCAGGCTGGTTGACCAGCATCACCAGCAAGACCATGCTGGTTGACCAGCATCACCAGTAAGACCATGCTGGTTGACCAGCATCACCAACAAGACCAGGCTGGTAGACCAGCATGGTCTTGCTGGTCCACCAGCTAAACCAGCACCAAACCAGCATATACCAGCATAGACCAGCATAAACCAGCATAGGAATTACGCTGGTCTATGCTGGTTTTTCAAGCAGGGATGGTTATTTACAGATATCTATGTTTATGTCTTTCGGCTGTCAAACTTGTATTTTTGCAGAGGGCACCTTATCAGTGCTGTGACACTTGAACAAATGAACTGAGCATGCGCAACCCGACCTATAAACAAACGAGTTGACTTATTGTAGTTGTAGAATATTTTTCTGGAGTTTTGCTTCTGGGTTCTTGCTCGAATCTGTTGTTGACTTGCGTTTGTGCAGTTCAGTTGGGAAGTTGAGAGGGCAGTTCCAGTTAGCAATAAAGATAATTTACTTATAGGTGGCTGTCGCATTCGTTGGCTTGTCGGCTGTAGAACGGTGATTTATAGCGTAATTTAGTCTTTGATTTTAGTGTGGTTTTGTATTTTTATTTTTTATTAATGTTCTTTTTTTGCGTCAGTTGGAATTTATACCTGATATAGTGCCAATTTTCTCCCCTTTATAGAGGTGCGCCACAGCAGCTGACCTTCAAGCGACACACACCATACCTGGGAGCCCACGACTAATTGTGCTTGGTAAGTGTACTCTCTTAAAATCTTGTATATGTAACTACTTTAACTGTGTACTTTGTACCTCTGTACTTTGTTTGTTTGTTTGTTTTTTCTGGTTTCTGTCTATATTAAGGATTTTTCTTATGTTGTGTTCCTCCATTTAAATTTCAGTGGAGTATTTTTGTAAGGGTGTCTTGTTGGCTTTATGCTTGCTGCGGTACTCGGTGTTACCAGTATTACATTACACTGATGTTCTGCCCCCATTGTCGTTTTTGCCTTTTTATATAGAATTGTTTTGTTTTTGTTCAGTGCGGTCCGCGATTCATGTTAGTTTCAATCCCTATAATCAAATTAAGCGGCCATCTCCCATTGCCAATGTTGTTGATGTATATGTAACAGAACTATCCTTAATGTTCACATCCACAACTCGGGTTGAGAAGTTATGAATTAAAGAATGAGTTCATGTACTCTTACATATTCAAATATAGTTTAACCCCTTAACTGTCACTCACAGTTTTGAACAGAGACATTATAGTGCACTATCCAAACTTAATTTTTTATAATTCATGAATGAAAATATTTTGTAACATGATTTTAATGTACCATTTACATGGTAATGCAATGTCTGATTTTAAAATGGGTTTCAAAGGATGAATTTTGAAATTTTAAGTTTTCTACTGATAAATCATTTCTTATGATTTCTAATTTGTGATAGAGAAAAGGCAACTAAGAAGACTTTCTGTGACAAAGGTCAGAATTCATGTCATGATGTAGATTTTTTTCAGGTGCACTCTTGTCATAAACAGAGGTGTCAAATCCAGGGTCAGAAAGTAAAAGTCCTGCCATGTGTTTATTCCACCCATGAACTCAGCAGCTGATTTCACCAGAGGAGGAACCAACTCATTCCTTTCAAGTCACAAGCAAGTTTCGAGTCAAATCCCAAGACCTCAACGAGTTGAGGTAATTAAGAGATAATTGAGAGACTAATTAAATGATGATTGTGCATTAGTGATGAACACCTGCTGTTACTGTGAATCACAGAGGATCAGATGTTGATGTTTTATTGGTTAAAATGATACCACCATCATGTAGATCAGTGTTTGCTTTAGTTGGGCTCTTGACCCTTGACTCCTGTGTTAGATCTCTCTGTAGCAATGCATGTGCTGTTGTAAAGCAGAGAGATCAGTGCTGTGCAGTGAGCAACTGTTAGTTGTTTTCATATGATGAGGTAATCATCAGGCGCTTACCTGTTTGCATCCAATATACTGTGTGTATATATATATATATACACATACAACATTTTTCATTTTTTTAATTTATGTTCTGCTTTTGAATAAACAACTCTGTGAAACCACAGTACGCAATGAGTTTACTGCTGTAGTAGTTATAGAGAAAGAATTTTAAATCTAATGCATTTAAATATTTAAACTCCAGTCCTACTCAGACACACACAGACATCAAGAACCAGCGTATGAATCTCAACAATGGTGACAATCAACAAAACGCTTCATGCTGCAATGCATGCTGGGTAACACCACAGTATGAATAATTATTGTCACCACTGTTGAGGATCGTATGATAAGTGTTCATGTCTAAAAGCCTGAGCAATATAATTCTTAATTTTTCCAATATTTAATATTACGATGGCATTTGTTTAATAGTAAATTCCTGCAGTTCTGTGACAGCTGAACGTCAGTAAATAAACCAAAGAGAGACACCTTCATGATGTTCATTCAAGTGACATAAAAGCCAAAAGCGTAAGCTCATCTGCTTCCTCAAGCTTTTAATTCAGCAATGTGCAAATGTTTGTTGTGAAGCAATATTGCAATTGCTTAAAAGCAATCCATTCTCAGTTACTAAAAGGGTCAAGAGCCCAACTAAAGCAAACACTGATCTCCATGATGGTGGCATCATTTTAACCAATAAAACATCAACATCTGATCCTCTGTAATTCTCAATAACAGCAGGTGTTCATCACTAATGCACAATCAACATTTAATTAGTCTCTCAATTATCTCTTAATTACCTCAACTCGTTGAGGTCTTGGGATTTGACTCGAAACTTGCTTGTGACTTGAAAGGAATGAGTTGGTTCCTCCTCTGGTGAAATCAGCTGCTGAGTTCATGGGTGGAATAAACACATGGCAGGACTTTTACTTTCTGACCCTGGATTTGACACCTCTGGTCATAAATTAATCTATTACTTTTCCTACATAGGTATTTTACCATTTTTTCTGTTAAAAAATTATTTAGGAGTCTTAGACCTTTCCAACGATATATAGTTTGTCATGATTAGATTAGGATTTAATTGTAAAATAGTGAAGTAAAGGTAGGCGTCCCACAGGGTGGACGGTGACAGTTAAGAGGTTAAAATAACTAAAACAAGACAGTTGTCATAAGATGCACTGTGTATGACGTCACTAATACACAAAGAGAGTCACAAAGAGGGAGCACGCGCTTCACAGATCGCGAGTGTCTTCAATGCAGATTAAAAGCGAGATGATCGATGGTGACAAAGCGGATGATACGAGATTGTAAACCCTGTGAGATCCGATGCGGTTGATTACCCAGTCGACACGTGAGATCACGCGATGATCACAGTGACATCACATCATTCTCATACGGTGATACTCACAGTGTGAGCAATATATGAGCTCATTGTGAACTCAGAAAGATGAGCGGGGTTCTTATTTCTGTCAGACATCTACAAAAACACTTACTGAGAATTAACAGAGATTTAGATGATGATATTTTATTGTTTTGTTTGACGTTAGCATCGTGGTGATTAGTGTTTGTTTTAGTTGGGCTCTTGACTCTTGATTTTATTACATTATGTTTTTGGGGCTGCTGTAACTGTGTTTGAAAAGCACATTTGTTATGGCAAGGAAAACCGAAAAAGAGACTGCAACCAGGTGATATTGGATTGTTACTGATGATAACAGTGCAACCATCACCTAGATTAAGTATGCGGTCTCTGTGAGGTTTTATTAATTTAAAGTTTTTATAATAGCTCTGTGATTATACAGAATAGGACCCAGCAGTGTCATAACCGTTAATGAAAGATTTTAAAAGCATGATAAGATACAAACATTTTGAACTACTGTGTCATTTAAACACAAAGAGAGACATCAAGAATCAGTGTATGAATCTCAAAAGCTTCATGCTGCAGTGCATGCTGGGTACCTAGTCTCTGTGCAGTGAGTGCACTTTGACCTCACATTAGTATGAGCACACAGTGAGGGCGCTGTGAGGTTACACTTTTAGCTCACTGTTACCTCACATTGTGACCTCATCACGAGTATCCTGTGAGATCATGGTGACATCACTGTGAGATCAAATTGTTGACTGGGTAATTGTTGAAATCCCCCGGATTTGGTGAGTTTCAAAATAACGTTCAACTCTAAGTGAAGTGTTAATATGTTGTATTAATGTTTTGAAGTGTTTTATGTGAGTTTATATGCATTCAGTGTTCACATGTCGTGTATAATGTATTGTAACTGTGTATTGTAACTCTGAATATCTTAAAAATGCCAATCAGCTGACGATTATCTATGTAACTGATTTCATATGTATTAAGTAACAAAAGTGCTCAAATAGTATTTATTTTCAACCATTTTGAGTTTGTGTATGAAAGATATATTGAGTTCAACAGTCATGTTAATTGTCTGTGATGTTGCGACGCTGTTTGTATAAACAGGTCAGGTTTTTTTCCCGAGACTGATTTAAGCTGTGATCCTGAGATGGCGAGCCACCCAGCTAGAGAACCCTGAGAAGGACAACTAAAATAAAATCCTGAGATTCATCAAGTGATCAGTGCCTTATCCATTATCACAAGTGGAATTCATCTGTTCCTAGTGGTATTTCTCACCAAGTTACCTCAACACTGATTATCATACTAACTGATTTTTTGCACTATTGAACAATTTGCACTACAAACGTTTGCACTACACTAAGAGACTCTTGTGCTTATTGGATTCATCGTTTGGATTCAAAGGACAGTTTTTTTCCCTGAGAACTCTTCATATACTGAATTTGATTGTTGTACTATTTTAGTTTATTTTTCTGGAGTGATTTATTGTAATTGTTTTTTTGTTGAATTTAATTAATAGTTTAATTTACCTAATTACTTTTTGTTGTTGTTGTTTATCATTCTATGTACTTTTTTTTTCAATGGTTCAATAACAATTTAATCAAAAATGATGAAAAATTATTTGAAATCATACAATTTATATAATTTAACAAATATGTATAAACATTTAACAAAAACAATCTCTTTTTTTTATTCTCAAATTCAGTTTTCCAAATTTTCCATTTTATTTTTTTCTGGATTCCATTTTAATGGTTTAATTAAATTTTAATAATCTAAAAGCAGGTCTGATAAATGTAGTCTAATATTTTTTTTATTTATTTTTTTATTTTACAATAATATGGCGATATGAAATGTTTCCTTTTCTTCAGAAATTGTTGTGTTTTAAGTTTTCTGGATTTATAATTTAATAAATATTTATCATCAAAATAGTGGTAAACAAATTAAGGCATAAAACGTTAGCAATTTAACCTTTTAAAATGAAATTAAATAAAAATGTAACAACTCTTAATGTACAGCAGATGTTTGCTGTAAAAATTACCACATGGAATAAAAATAGTGCGATTTATTCATTTTAAAAATAAAGTTGTAATAATTGCATTATTTATTTACTTAGTTGTTTAGAAGTGCATTATACTGCATTATACTTAAAGGTATAATTCACCCAAAAATGAAATTCTGTCATTAATTACTCACCCACATGTCGCTCCAAGCGTGTGCTTGCACTGAACGTAATCAGCGTTGTTTACATTGATTGCATTCTGAGACACTCTCCAAATTGGCAGAAGACGGTAACTCAGGAAAAAGAACTGCTGTTATTGTTTTTTTCACACACAAAATTTATTCTCGTAGCTTCGTAAAATTACGGTTGAATCTCTGATGTCACATGGACTCTTTTACCGATGTCCTTGCTACGTTTCTGAGCCTTGATCGTGGTAATATATCCTTGCTGTCTATGGAGGATCAGAGAGCTCTCAGAATGCATCAAAAATATCCTCATTTGTGTTCCGAAGATGAACGAAGGTCTTACGTGTTTGGAACGACATGAGGGTGAGTAATTCATGACAGAATTTTCATTTTGGGTGAAATGCCCAGTAGCCCCTCACTGCAGAACAAAAGATCCAGGGGGTGGGGTTGGATCCACATCCAGGGGCTGGAGATTGGTAGGTTTAGGGGTGGGGATGGGTGGGTTTAGGGATCAGGGGGTGGAGACGGGTAGGTTTAGGTAAATGTAAGGTGGGAGGAGTTGGATCTAGATCCAACCACACCCCCTGGATCTTGTGTTCTGCAGTGAGGACCATCTCGAAATGTCCCTTTAAGCTGAAGTCTTGTTTAGGCATTCTGTGCATGTATGACATGACTGTATTTTTATTTTTTTAATTATTCAATTAAAACGGTAAAATGTGTTCATGTCCTCGTATAGTAAGATGACAAAACACTTAAAACACTGCAAGCCTCATGCACGCTTGAGTTTGTGAAACCACGGGTCTTTGTGTAACAGAGTTAAATATAGTGTGTGTCTCCACTTACAAATAATGATCTGTTAAATAATCACACTGGATGAGAAAGGGTTAACAGGGTTTCCTATTGGCTGGCTGGTTATTGGTTATGGACCACCACTTTGAGAATCCTTGAATTTAACTATAAAGGGCCTTGAAGGCATAATTAAATTCCTTTCGTAATTTACTCACCTTCAAGCTGTCCCAAACCCTTAAGACATTTGTTCATATACAAAACACAAATTAGGACATTTTTAATGAAAACTGAGAGGTTTCTGTTCTTTCATTTAAAAGTTCACAGCAGAAAAAAATGTTGGTGATTAAAATGGGTTATAAAAGCATTGTTCATTAATTGAGTTTAGTTCAAGTCTTATGAAAGGAAAGGATTGTTTTACAGGAAAAGCAGATTTAATTTTGGCTTTTGACCATTTTGAATCTTCAAAGTTTTGGAGATGTGGACTTTGAATGGAGGGACAGATCATGACGGTTTCATTAAAAATATCTTAGTTTGTGTTTCAAAGATGAATGGTAATCTTTGTAATGATGTGAGGGTGTTTAATGTCTTTTATTGATGAACTAACCCATTAAGCATGTCTAAAATGTTGTTTTGTCTTTTGTCAGTATCATCGGGAAGGAGAGTCAGGGATCAGTCTCCAAATCCCCGCAATGTGTCAGCGAAGAGTACCTCATCCATGGATCAACCCCTTAGATTCAGTGATGGATTAGTGCTTTTTTTGTGAGTATGTTAGTAAATAGATTTTTTCATAGATTATTTTAGTGCATTTCAGATTTAATAAACTTTACGAAATATGCTGCATATGCAGTGCAGGGGTGCATATTTCTCATGGTCTCCAGCTGTCCTTGTAGCCACTGTCGTTATAATTTGTGCAGCTCTTTATCACGGCTATCGGTGCAACCGTCCCAACATGCTGTCCCTTACCAAAACAAACACTGATGTAAAAGTTAGCCATAACATTATATACCGGTAATTGTAATTTTATGGATTAATAAAGAACCCCCTTCAATAGTGAGATATCTCTCCTTTTTTATTTAAGTTTGAGTCTAAGGTGGACTAATGTCCTTCTCTCTCACCCTCTCTTTGTCTTGCACGCACACACACTGTGGTAAATCCTGGCAAAAATCATCACATTCTGTTTTATATTAATTCACCGAAAAGAGGAGCCCCCACACACACACACTATTAAACACATTTTATTGGACTGTTCTGCTTTTAATATAAGTAGAAAACAGTTTTATTTAATAAGCTCTCTTAAGCACTTATTTAATAAGACTACACCAGAAAGAGATTTATGGATATGTAAGCGTAAAATATATTGTCTAATTTTAAATTGTTGTTTTTTCAGCATTTTAGATGTTTTTTTTATTTAATTATATTTATGCAGGTTTGTAATTTGAGCATACCAGCACTTATTTTATTTTATATAGATATAAAGAAGATATTTTTGTTCTCATTTTTTGTTTTTGACTGCTAAAACTATTATTTGTTGTTTTCCTTAATAATGTGCGTAAATTAAAATACAGTGTTAAATTCAATCTTTCTTCTTGTCTTTTTAAAAAAATAAAAGTATAAAAGTTTTCAATAATTATCGATACCAAATGTTATGAAACATTATATTGTGATATTTCTTTTTAGCTATATCGCCCAGCCCAACTACTGACATGCCATTAAAATCTCTACTACGAAAAGAGAGAAATTGGTGTTCACTAAAAGTTACATTTATGAGTCAATTATTACATTTAACCTCATTTTACATTCTATATTTGTGTTCTATTGGGTATATGTAATATTACTATAACAAAATTGAAATGATTTCAGTATGAGGTTATATGCTCTTGTTGGTGTGTTTGTTGATTATAGTTTATTATTGTTATTTCATTGAAGGGACTTATGTTGTTGTCTTTCTGCATTTTTTCCCAGAATTATCATGGAATTATGGACAGGTATTTTCATTATCAGGGTTTCCATTTTAGAATAGAATGTTCATGAGCATTAAAGGGAGAGTTCACCAAAAAATGAAAATTCTGTCATTAATTACTCACCCTCCTATCATTCCAAACCCGTAAGACCTCCGTTCATCTTTGAAACACAAATTAAGATATTTTTGATCCATTCTGAGAGCTCTCTGGCCCTCCCATAGCAATGTAATTGTAACACCACAGTTGTTTGATGAACTCATAAAAAAGCAGAAAGAGAAAAAAGAAAACGAGAGAGAGAGAGAGAGAGAGACACTTTTTTTGACTTTTTAAAACTCTTTTAATCAAACAACTAATTTAAAAACATTCTTTACAATTCACCAATTAAGCAATAACTCTCCAAGCTCATCTCTCATCACAAGAGCGCTTTTCACACTCCACCTCACATCAAAAAAATGCATGTTATTTGTTAATTTACAATATGCATATTCCACAAAAACCCGACCCTCTACAAGAGATTTGAACATTCCAAGCAAATCAGCATCTTCCCCTTCATTCTTACATTTATGGGATTTTAAAATAGCCAACTTTGCCTGTCCCACTAGAAAATTACCAAGTGTACACTGTGCTTTCCATTCTTTCTTATACTTCACACCCAAAATGAACATATTTTTTGTAAACATAAAACCCAGCTTAGTAAATATTTTATCCAACAGTTCAAACAAAGGAATTAATCTCAAACAATCACAGAAAAAATGAAAAACCGTATCAAGAATATTGCAGAAAGGGCATGCAGGTAAAACCATCCCATTAAATTTTGACACAAAACTATTTGTTGCCACAGCACAATGAAGTACTCTCCATTGGAGATCCCCAGACCTCTTAGGAATAGGGGCTTATACAAACATCTCCACGATGGAGTTATTTCTGAAGAAATTGATAAATATTCTCCATTTAGTATCATCGCGTCTTTTCAATTGAATATAAAACAGGGATTTCACACACATACAATACAATATCTTTTATCAACATTGTGAAACAGTACATCTTCAAATCCTTTCAATAAAGTATTGTTTAAATCTTCATCCAAATCAAAAGTTATATTAACTCTAAGATCTGGAAAAGTCAAAGACCTTTCACCATTCTCAATAAAATTATTTACATAAGTCAAGAAAGACTGAGGAAAAGATTTTTTAAGATCCCCAATTATCCCTTCAATATGTCTTTCTGATCTAAGCCCAACTTTATCAGCTATTAATTTAGCCGCATACCATTGACCCTTTGAAAAATCAATTAAATCTTTTACAGTAGCTATTCCTATGTTTAAAACCGATCAATTACTGAACTCAAAATGGAAGAATTAATTTTAAAGAGAGGATTAAAAACAATGGTTCTAAAACACCATAATGTTCATTATCATCCCTAAATTTTTTAAACATTTGCCAGGCTTTTAATACCAATACATAAAAATTAGAAGAAGAAACACTTACTTTTGAAACAAAAGATTTTTCAATTAAAAACAACTGCTTAGCTAATCCAATTCCCCCAATATTTTGTAAAACAGACAAACCTAATGCAATCCAGGGTATCTTATCTGAACAATACAATAACCTTTGTAATGTTTGAAACCTCATTGTCTTAACTCTTGCCTCCAAATTTATAAGTCCTTGACCTCCTTCTATAACTGGGAGATACAAAACTCCAGGAGGAAGCCAATGATAACCATCCCAAAAGAATTTAACAAAGGCTTTTTGAATAACAATCAATATCTCTTCAGGGGGATTCAACACTGTAAATCTGTGCCACAACATTGAGGCTGCCAAATTATTAACAATTAAACATCTCCCTCTAAAAGATAACTGTGGGAGGATCCATCTCCACTTCTGTAGTTTCCCCACAATTTTGTCAACTAACCCTTCCCAATTCTTTTTCATGTAGGTATCAGATCCTAAATACACCCCAAGAACTTTAAAACCATCTTTAATCCATTCACATTGTTGTGGAAGTTGGGGAGGATCCATATTCCTCCACTCACCTAACAGAAGGGATGTACACTTATCCCAATTAATTCTAGCAGATGTGGCTTTTTCAAACAGTTTCAAACTAGAAGTCAAAGCAGCCATATCATCAATGTTTCTTATAAAGACAGTTATATCATCAGCATAAGCTGTGAGTTTTACAGGTGGGATCTCTGGAAAACCAGGAATACAAAATCCATTCAATCGTTTCCTCAAATATGACAAAAAAGGCTCAATAGAAATTGAATACAAAAGTCCAGAAAGAGGGCATCCTTGTCGTATGCCTCTTGTTACTGCAAAAGGTCTAGTTAAACAACCATTAATCTTAAGCATACTAAATGTTTCACTGTAAAGCAGCTTAATACAAGAGACAAATTGTGGTCCAAAACCAAAGGCCTTCAAAGTCTTTAGCAAATAAAAGTGATCCACTCTGTCAAAAGCTTTTTCTTGATCTAAAGATAAGAGCCCAATATCAATTTGATGTTTTTTAGCAACTGTAATAATGTCTCTCAACAAAAATAAGTTATCAAAAATTGTCCGTTTAGGAATACAGTATGACTGGTCCTCATGAATTATAGTTGCCATACATTTCTTCAACCTATTAGTTATAGCTTTTGACAATATTTTAAAATCAGTACACAGCAATGACACAGGACGCCAATTCTTTAAGAGTCCAAGATCTCCTTTCTTAGGAATTAATGTCAACACTGCTCTTCGACAGCTTAGGGGTAAAACACCTTGGTTAAAGGACTCCAAAAAAACATCATACAAATCATGTCCAATCACATTCCAAAAACCTTTAAAAAACTCAGCAGAAAGACCATCCACACCCGAAGATTTACCGCTGTTCAGCCCTTGCACAGCACTTGAAAGCTCAGAAAAAGTCAAGAATCCCTCCAATTCCATCTTTTCTTCTTTAGACAACTGTGGAAGATCTAGAAGAAGTTCTTCAACTGCTGCTTCATCACAAAGTTCTGACTGATAAAGTTTCTCATAAAAAGAGATAGCAGAAACTATAATTTCTCGTTGATTAGTTATTTCATCGCCATTAGGAAGTTTCAATCTGTGAAAAAATTTCTGCTCTTTTGACTTTTTCTCCAGTCCGAAAAAAAAAGCAGTTGGAGCGTCCATTTCATTGCACTTCACATATCTTGTTCTGACAAGTGTCTCCTTCTCCTGTTCCTCCAATAAATCCTTCAAAAGACCTTTGCTCTCTTTAATGATATCACCTCCTCCTGATTATGGAGGCTTTGTTGAAGAATTTCTTGCTCGATCATCTTCATCTTCACTCTCAAATTCTCAGTATTATTTGCTGTGTATTGTTGACAAAAGCCTTTATCTGCACTTTTCCCAGATCCCACCATTGTCTTAGAGATGAATAACTACCTCTCTTCTCTCCAAGACTTCCAGAAAAGACCAAAGGAGTGCACAAAGATGTGGTCTTGAAGTAATGTGTTATTTAAGTGCCAATGTGACTTATAGGATTTAGGTGACGAGACAGACATAGACATAGAAATATAATGATGATCTGACATAGATGTAGGAGAGATACGACTACTAAAGAATCTTCCTTTATTGCATTCCTCAGTGTAGAAACGATCCAATCTTGCAGCAGAAACATTATTTGAATACATTTTCAACCAAGTATACTGTTTAACATAAGGATAAGTATCCTCCACAAATCTACAAGATTATGTCTATTAATTAAAGATTTAAAAACATCTGCTGAACCAAAATGAGGTTCCTCATGGTTCCTATCCAAATTATAATCTACAGTACAATTAAAATCACCACCTATAACAACAATCTTATCATCTGAACACTTCAACAATTCTTCAGAAAGTTTCAGAAAAAAATCACAGCGCTCGCTTCCTATATTAGGAGCATAGATATTATAAAAAGAAAAACTATTATTACCTATTATTATATCAGCTCGAAAAAGGCGTCCAGGTATTATTTCTAAAAAAACTGGATTATCTTTAACACGCTTTGAAAATAAAAATGCAACACCAGCACTCAGATTCGTACCATGACTAAGACTAATACTGCCCTCCCACTCCTTTATCCAATCTGTCTCATTACAAGCATCAGTATGAGTCTCTTGCAACAAAATTACATCTGCTTTTTTAAGTTGTAAATACTTAAATAAAGTCACTCTCTTTCGTACATCCCTACATCCATTTATATTTAAGGATCCGATATTAAAAGATACCATCAGGATGAAAAAAGAAAAAATGAATAAATACCAATATAGATGTAATTTCCAATACATAATACCCATTTAAAAACTTTTCTTTACTCTTTTTCTGACAGCACTTACAAACTTTTTTAAACGATAGCGCTTAGGCTGATCTAATTCCTCAAGTGTTGCTTTCTTCATAGCAATTACAGAGGAATCAATAAAAGCTTTAAATCAGGAAAATATTTTTCAATCTTTGGTTTTCTGATTTTTGTAGTTTTCAAGAAGTCATCTAACTGTTCCACACTGTAATATCGAGGCTTCTGTGCTCTCCCAACAGTACTTTCCTGAGAACTTAATTCATCCAATTCATCAGCAATTAAGTCTGAACACTCACTATCCAAATCACTGTCAACAACCTGTGATGTTGGCTTTTCAACCAACAGATCAGCATCATTTTGAGACATATTACTGCTTGATGCCTGTACCTCATCCAAGACATCACTCTCTTTAGGCCCATCTCGTTCTCCAGATTGTTCTACCACCTCAACAATCTCTACAGGATCATTAATTCCACTCTGTCTAGCATCAGGGATTGTCGCATCTGTTTCTGTAATCTCAATACTACCACCCTGACGCAACTGTTCTCCCATTTCAGAAGATGCGGACATTTCCATATTCAAATCAGCTGCAACACTTTCTATAGTTGGTTCAACCAAATCATTTTTCTCCAAAACATCTGAATCTTGCGCTGGATTAGATTCTGAACCATTCCTTGCGCTTTGAGCCTCTTTAACCACAGGACAACCTGTTTTAATATGGCCATATTTTCCACAAATAAAACATTTCATGGTCTCAGTACTGATAAAGATTGTGTAGTCCCTACCAAACACTGTCAATTTAACAGACACCTCAAGCGTTTCAAATTCGGCACTTAATATCATCAGAGCCTGACGTCTAAAAGACATGACATGTTTCAGCTCTGGGGTTTTTAGTCCCAGAGGAATCATTTTAATCGGCCCAACCAGTTTTCCATAACGAGCTAAAATAGACTCAAGCGCTTTATCAGAAATAAACGGAGGCACGTTTGACAACATCACTTTTTTCGAAAGATTAGACAAAGGTAAAACTGGAACAAACACATCTTGAACAGTCAAACCACACTCCACCAACTGACTAACCATTTCGATTTCCTTCAGAAATACGACAATTGCTTTATTCATTCTAGAAGCGGACATTATGTTTTGCGCACCTATTTCTCGACCAATAGCGACCAAAACATTCTCAATGGAAATTGATCCATCTGCCGGCATGCACTTACACGCGTGCCGAGCAGACAAACAGGAAAACCCATCAGAATTTAAGCCCATCTTTATCAGCTAAGCTGACAAAAATCACCACTATAATACCTTCTCCTCTAACTAACAACAATATTCGAGAGAGAAAAAACAACAGAAAGGAAAAGTTAAAAACTCACTCAGTAACTTCACACACTCCCTGCTCCTCACAATCACGCCACACATGCGCACAGAGAGAGAGAGAGAGAGAGAGAGAGAGAGAGAGAGAGAGAGAGAGAGAGAGAGAGAGAGAGAGAGAGAGAGAGAGAGAGAGAGAGAGAGAGAGAGAGAGAGAGAGAGGCACTAGAAAACATGAATGGAGATGCGATTGACAAGCTAATAGGCTACGGAAGCATGTTTATATTATGTATAAACACTGCTCTCCATGATGGTGGCATCATTTTAACCAATAAAACATCAACATCTGATCCTCTGTAATTCTCAATAACAGCAGGTGTTCATCACTAATGCACAATCATCATTTAATTAGACACTTAATTAACTCTTTGAGGACTTGGGATTTGACTCGAGACTTGCTTGTGACTTGAAAGGAATGACTTGGTTCCTCCTCTGGTGAAATCAGCTGCAGAGTTCATGGGTGGAACAAAAATATGGCAGGACTTTTATTTTCTGACCCCTGGATTGTCCGCCTCTGCCTGCACTCCACCATTGGTCTCTCTGACTCTGTGTGTAACTGGTTCTCATCTTACCTCTCTGGGACAACTGAGCATGTCGCATTGGGAGAGGTTAAATCCTTGACACACATTGTCACCTGTGGTGTCCCTCAATGGCTCAGTGCTTGGCCCCATCCTGTTTACATGCTCCCCCTCGGTCATGGCATCAGCCGGCATGGAATTTATTTTCATTGCTATGCTGATGACATTCAACTCTAAATCAGGACCAACTAAACTCCGTCTTCTGTCATGCCATCTTCCATTTTGAGCACCTGCCTTGAGGAGATAAAGGCATGGATAAAGCAATATTTCTTGCAGCTAAACAGCTCCCAAGACTGAAGCCATCCTAATCGGCACTCCAAACCAGGTCAGAACATCTGTCATTAACAGCATTACCTTCTCTGGCCAGGATATTTCACTTTCAACATCAGTCACCAACCTGGGTGTTAAAATGGACTCACATCCGACCTTTGAGGATCACATCAAACACCTGTGTAAGACCTTTTTTTTTTCCACCTGTGGAACATAGCCAAACTTTGCCCTATGCTCACTTTTGGAGATGCAGAAAAGCTTTTCTACGTCTTTGTCTCCTCCAGGCTGGACTATTATAATTCGCTCCTCATCGGGATCCCTGGCAAAAGCCTCCAGAAGCTGCAGTACATTCAGAACAGTGCTGCTAGGATCCTGATGAGGGTGCGCAAATATGATCATATCACTCCCATCCTTAAATCACTCCATTGGCTCCCTGTCTCATTCAGGATTGAGTATAAGGTTTCCCTCCTCACCCACCAGTGTATCCATGGTGTCGACCCCCCCCCAACCACCTCAAGGAACTCCTCTCTCCACAATGCTCTACACGTACCCTCCACCGTTTCAGCACATCTCCTGAAACCCCCTAGGACCAAGCTCTGTACTATGGGAGATCAGGCCTCCCAGTCTGTGGAATGCTCTCCCGGATCATCTGAGAACACCACAGTCGGTGGATGCTTTTAAATGTGGCCTTAAAACCCACCTTTTTAGCAGAGCTTTTGCTTGATTTTTTATTTTTTTTCTGTGTTCTTATATTGTAGCACTTTGGGATTTTGTTGAAATATAAAGTGCATTACAAATAAAATGTATTATTATTAAGAAACGTTGGAGGAAGGTGAGATTTTTAGACATTATTTTTGACTGCTGAACAGAGACACTGAGGCCTGGTTTCACAGACAGGGTTTAGACTACATTTACATTTATGCATTTAGCAGACACTTTTATCCAAAGCGACTTACATTGCATTCAAGTTACAATTTTTACATTTTTTTTATCAGCTCTTTGCTTTCCCTGGGAATCGAACCCATGATCTTGGTGTTGCTAGCGCCATGCTCTACTATTTGAGCTACAGGAATGCTAAACTAGACTAAACCAAGACTAGGTAATAGTTCAATTAGGACATTTAAGTAATTTTTATAAACATGCCTTAGAAAAAAACATTACTGATGTGCATCTTGAGACAAAACAGTGGCATTGATATATTTTAAGATCAATCAGTGCAAGTTTCTTTCAGTTAAAACAGTTCAGATTTACACTTTAGTCTGGGACTAGGCTTAAGCCTTGTCTGTGAAACCGGGGTAAGTTTTACTCATCATCTGCTTTTGTTTTTAATTACTTAATTCCTGATTCTGATTGACAGACACAGCATATAAACATATCTGGGAAAGCACAACGTATGATGGCTGTTCAGGGATCAGGTGTGGTCTGTTATTGTGTGAGTCAGTGGAGACTATCCTCACTGTTTCAGGGGATTCACAGGCTCGGCTTCATCTGGCTGGATTGTCAAGAACTGCTAGATCGATGTGTTTTCTTTCTATTATACAGATTGATGTGTAAATCACTTCTTAAAGATTGATATAATCATAATTAAATGAGATAATCTTCAGTGTTACTTTTGCCATGCTACATGTATTCTACACTGTTTTGTAGTCATTTCTGGCTCAGTCTAAAACGATTGTTTATATTTCATTTTTCAGTTTTGTATTGGTTTTGTCTAAACATATTTTAATAACCTAAAATGTGCTTCATATGCCTAAATTAAACCTCCATGTTTTATTTCAGTGAAAATAAATCAATTAAGGCTAGTCCCAGACTAAAATGCATGTTTGAGCTGTCTCAACTAAAAATATCTTGCTCTGACATATCTTAAAATATGTCAGTGCCATTGATCTGTTTCAAGATTCACACCAGTAACACCAGTAACTGGCTTAAGCTAAGCCCCGTCTGTGAAACCGGGCCTTAGTGTGTTAGTGAAAGTAACACCTACACAGGGTTGTGTCGTGTGGGTTTTGGATGGCAGCACATGCTAAGAGATATTTTCTACCTGACCAAATTTGGCACCTATAGGGAATGCCAATGGGATCCAATGCTTGAAACTAGCATTCTTTAAACTAAATTATGTTGTGTTTAACAGAATATAAATACAAAATTTGGAACAACGTGAAGGTAAATGATGACTGTATTTTTTAGGTGAACTATCTCTTTAATATTCAGGCTGGTCACACTATGTTTAATTATAAAGATTTTAGAATATGAATATATACCTATTAACTGGACTGAACTGGAATTGCAACAAAAAGCCATTATTTTCATTTATTATACCACATAATTTTTCCAAATGTTTAGTTCTGGAGTTAAGTTTAATTCTCATTCATACTATGTGTGTTCAGTTGCTGCTCTGAGAAAGTGATGCTGCTCTGCTCTGCGCCACTAGAGGGAGCGAGATTGTGTTTCGTAGGACTGGAGTTAAAAGCTAAACAAGACTCACCTTGACAGTTTAGGAGACTAAACGAAAGTAAAAGGAAGGACGCCATTTCGAGGGTTTAAACCTTTTAAGTCGATGTATAAACAGCCCGCATGTTTCGTGGTAAGTCCAGAACTTATTCATCTAAACATAGTCATCTAAAAATGATCTAATATGTTGGATTTTAAACGGATTTGAACAGTTTAATGTCCAAACCCAGCTAACATAAGACCAGCGGGCTACTGGCGGCCCACAGGCGGTTCACCGGCGTTTTGCTCATCGTTATTCAAGCGGACCACCAGCGGCAGCCGCCGCTTTTCCGACAGCAGTCCGCTGACGAGCCGCTGTTTATAATTACTGCTTGCTGGCGGTCCACGGTCGGTCCATGGTTCATAATCAGTTCGATTACGCTAACCGAAATATCATTGCACACAATAATGGATCAAAAACAATGTACAATGGCAATTGAAAATTTATTTTCAGTGAACAGATTAAACATACAAATGCATAATTTACAGTATATGTATCAGATGGGTTTATCCAATGTGACTTTCAAATAGAAGCATTCAATTCACATATTTGTACCCGTACAAAAGTCAACCACAAAATTAACCATGGTTTAACTATGATTGTTGTAGTAAATTCACAGTAACTACCATAACTATGGTCTTACTACAGCATAGTAGTAAACCTATAGTAACTACAAACTTCACCATGGTTTCAAAAACTATGGTTACCACAGTTTTACTCCAGCATTACTAAAATATTACTTTAGTAGAACCATGATATCAAAACCTTAGTTTGAGAAAAGTTATGATTACTAGTTTTACCATAGTAAAAACATGGTTAACTGTTGTAAGAGTACAATGCTTTTCACAATCAAAGCAGCTTTAGAAAATTTTAAGGTCTAAAAAAAAAACAGTCACAGGTGACTGTGACTCAATGGGGAGCATCTTCTGGCAACAAATTAATGTCTATATGTCAATAACTCTAAGATAATACAAGTTATGTTTTCAAAGTCATGTTCAGTTAAAGGGACAACCATTAAAGGGTAGGTTCAGGGAATTTAAATTCACTTTATGCTGTCACAAAGGCTGTAATATCTAAATAAACATTATTCGGATAATGCAAAATATTATTTGGCTGACAAATAAATGGGTATATCTCATGGAACTCAGAGAAAGATTAAACATTGTTCGCTCACATATATTACCATCATAGTAACAATACAAAGTGAATGAATGAATGAATGAGGCATTTATATAGCGCTTTATTGTGTATTGCAATACACCCAAAGCGCTTTACAATCATGTGGGGGGGTCTCTCCTCAACCACCACCAGTGTGCAGCATCCACTTGGATGGTGCGACGGCAGCCACAGGACAACGGCGCCAGTGCGCTCACCACACACCAGCTACAGGTGGAGAGGAGAGAGAGTGAGAAAAAAAGTGGGTTGAAAAGTGGGTTGAAAATCACTCAACGTATGCCTTAAGGCAATGATGACAATACATAACATTTGTCAGGTTGGTATGTTCATCTATAGTTGCCATCATCTGGGGTTTTCATGAGTGTTAGCATCATCTGAAGTAACCACAAGTGAGGCTGGATCCAAGCTGTAGTAACACTGGGATGGGAAACCTGACAGATAGAAACAGGAAAACAAAAGGAGAAGAATTAGCATAGATGCTAGTCATATTATTTAAGGCAAAAGATGATTGTGCATGTATTACTAGAGTACTCTCTGAATATAAAAAAAGATGTGCTGATAAACATTTTAGTAAACTTTTTTTTTTTTTTTTTCAGGATTCATTGTTAAATAGACTCCAGACCTTTAAATGGTATTGTACAATATTGTTCTAAAGTTTACAGTTTTATTTTTATTCAGCAAGGATGCATTAAATTGATGAGAAGTCAGAGTAAGTATTTTTGTTTCAAATAAACACTGTTCATTTTAAACTTTGTTCATTAAGGAATCCTGAATAATACACACAAAACACAAAACAAAATACGAACCAGGAATATTTCCTGAGCAGCAAATCAGCATATTAGAATGATTTCTGAATAATCATCATGTAAAACTGAAGAGTAATGATGCTGAAAATTCATCTTTGATCACAGAAATAAAATACATTTTAACATCACTCACTCATGTTTGGATGTCAAAACCTTCTTAAAATAACTTTAATAAAGAAGTGTAACAGATGCATGGTGATATGCATTTTTTCACTACATATTTGCATATATGAAGTGATTTAATGAGCTTTCTCATGCAGCTTACCTATGTTCCCCACATCTCTGTCAGCAGCTTCCTTCAGAAATTTAGATATCTTGAAGCTTCTCTTCTGTTGTAGAAGTGTTACTCCTGAAACCACAGAACAATTTTTTGTTTGCCATTAAATATCAAATCACGTTTTAACTAGATTCAGTTAATACATGCTCCTTTAAGTGACGTCACCGATTAACAGTAAAGTTACAGCACATATTTTAGGCTAAATAAATTCGTCTAAATTTTAGGCTAAATAAATTCCAATAACCCATTGACAAAACCTTTACAAAGCTATTAAAATCTCCCAACTACACATAAATATGTGATGAAAAGTCAAAACTTTGATAAATCAGAGCTCAATATACAGAGTTAGCATACATCGTTTGAAAACAGTTGAGATGCTAACGGACTTTTTCAAAGACACTAAACCATCTTTATGAAGTAAACAGAAGCGTATCAATTACAAGAAAGAAAAGTGTCAGGAACAGTTGTATGTAATATTTGTGTGATTTTAGGGACTAAACTCACCTGAAAACGGTGAAAACAGCAGCGAGAGATGCAGTGTTGCAGCTGTCAGTTGGAGAGTTGCCGCCCCGTTTCCATGGTAACTCCCTCGCTGCAGCGTTTGAATGAGACTCAGAGCGTGCGTCCATCAAAACACCTCACAGTCACGCACCATTTAAATAAACATTATATAGAACATAAACAACAACAGAAATGTTTATTTAATTTTGAATTTTTTGATCATTCAAACTATTGTTTTCATTTAAAAATGTGCTTGCAGTTTTTATACTATACTTTTGTTAATTATAACTCTCACTATTTTTATTCAGTGCTTCAGATTCCTTTTAACTGTAAAAATGTAATGTAGTACATAAATGTAATATATAACAAAGATGTCATGTAAGAGCTCAGTAGAAACACAGACCCTCCGCTTGCCACTGGTGTACCGACGGAGGCCCAGCTGCGGCAAACCGCTGGCGGCGTGCCACCCAAAAAACGCTGGCTGACCGACGGCGTTTTTAGATTGGTCGGCTCGCCGAAGGTGTGCCGACGGTGGTCCGACCGTATTAAGCCGCTGAATTTGTGCCGCCCAAAAAGGTTTTTGTGGACCGCCAGGTCATTGTTTGCTGGGAACTATCTGACCAAAATGGCGGAAACATAGACAATTAAAATAGTTTAATATCATTAAATAATATATAGACTCGTCGTATATAATTGCTTTATATCCTGATAATTCTGTATTTCTGTATCCTGTGACATCAGCAAACGTTTGAAGGTAAATTGCCATCGAGTTTGAAGATATTTCATTGAAGGGACACTTTTAAATGCACATAATTTGTAAGTATAAGTATATGCTCAACCATTCCCTCTGCTTTTCTACTAAATGTTTCTACTTTTCTACATCATGTATACTGATATATAAAAAATTAAAAAATAAATAAAAATAAAACTTTTGTATTATTTATTATGTTATGTAATATTATTTTAAAAAAATAGATGAATATATGTAAATGTGTATGCTAAATAAAATATATAACAATTTTGTACTACTATTGAAAGGAGAGAGAGATTACGTTTTCTCTGTGGATGCTTTGTGGACATTTTTAAAGCTGATCTCAAAACTCACTTATTTATAATATATTTTGTTTATTGATTTTCTGTTTCAAGTTTTAGTTCCATACTTGCTTTTTTTTTACTTATCCTGTATACTGTATGATCTCTGTCTGCTCTGTTTGCTTGATCATGTGACTATATATTTGCATATATGTGTGTTCATGTTATCTATCAGCTTTATGTAACGATCCTTGGGTTCTTGAAAGGCTCGATAAAAATCAAACTTAATTCATAAATAAAACGTGTATTATTATTATTATTATTATGACACAGATGTGTCCAATTTAATTACTGCAAAACTTAATTACTGCTTTTTTAACTACATATGCATCAGGGATAGATCTTAACTTTTTAACTACATCTTTTGCATTTTTTTTCCACATAAAAGGTCTGCAGTCACACTCATTTTGAGACACAGAAAGTAGGAGGGCAGCACGTCCAAAATGAGTTTCCATGAGGAAAGAGTTGATGAAGACATTATGCCTGAAGCGAGTTCTTCAAGTGATGAATCCATACACAATTTTCCCCCTAAAATCAGTGATGCAACAGCGACCTTTGACCCCTGGTATGAAATTAGGCACTTTTTTTTAAATGCTCAAGAAATGTCAAGATCATGGGTTTGATTCCTAGAGAATATGAGAACTGACAGAGTGTATCCATTTTTTTTTTTGTGTCTGCCAAATGCATAAATATAATTGCACAGTGTAGTCCAGAATCCTGTGGTCAGTGAGATAGTGGCGCATCATGGTAGCATCACAAATCACTTTCCTGAAACTTCACTCTAACTCTTCACTCTTGGTGGTGGAATGCTTATCCAACCCTTACCTGAACAGCCCCTTATTTATTTATTTTTTAAATGAACTATTTATTTTCTTCATTTCTATTTTAGTATTTTCTCCTCTGAACAGTCTTGAAACTTGTCACTGAATCATTTTGTTGTACTTTTGCATAAAATGCTATATTTTAATGTTTTATTTTATTTGTCAATATCAGCAGGAGGAAGAGATTGAGATCAGAATCTCTAGAACCCAGCGGTGTGTTTGTGAAGAGTAACAGATCCATGAAGATTCAACCCCCTGCATTCAGTGATGAACCAGTGACCTCTTACCCTTTGTTAGTGTAAACATTAACTTGCTAGTTTACTGTAGTGCATCTCAGATGAATACCAATTTTTAAAATGAACTAACACTAAATGTACCCCATAGTATGCAACACATTTACATATAAACATATTTATTTTGAAGAGGAGCATCAAAATAATAACTGGTAACAAATATTTCTGATGGTTTTCAACAGATATTGAACAGTCATTTTGCTGCTATTTTCTTTTCAATTTCAGCAGGGGGGAGATGCATGAGCTGATCAGATCTGTGTCGTCCTCTGCATCCCACTATCAGACCCACATTAGGCAGGCGACACAGTCCTGCAGAAACACACAACGGACACTGTAGATCTGCAGAGAGTCAAAGACCAGCACAAAACCAGCACGAAGAACAAGTATGAGAGATTATTTGAGGGAATCAAACTCCAAGAGAATGAAACCCTCCTGAACAAGATCTACACAAAGCTCTACATCATAGAGGGAGAGAGTGAAGGAGTGAATGAAGAACATGAGGTTTTACAGATGGAGAAAACAGCCAGAACAAAACACTCACAAGACACTCCAATCTACAGCAATGACATCTTTAAAGCTTCACCTGAACCAGGATGTGAGGAGAAAGACCAGATCAAGACTGTTCTTACTAAAGGCATCGCTGGAATTGGAAAAACTGTCTCTGTGCAGAAGTTCATTCTGGACTGGGCCGAGGGAAAAGCCAATCAGGATGTAGATTTCATGTTTGTGCTTCCATTTCGAGAGCTGAACTTGATCCAAGATTACCAGTACAGTCTTCAGAGACTTCTTCTGGCCTTTCATCCTGAACTTCAAGATCTGGACTCAAAGATTTATGAGGAGTGTAAAGTTGTGTTCATCTTTGATGGTCTGGATGAAAGCAGAATCACACTGATGTTTTCAGATGATCAGAAAGTTTGTGATGTGACTGAGACTTCATCAGTGGGTGTGTTGATGTCAAAGCTCATGAAAGGAGAGCTGCTTCCCTCTGCTCTCATCTGGATCACCTCCAGACCAGCAGCAGCCAATCAGATCCCCTCCAAATACATCAACCGTCTGACAGAAATTCAGGGATTCACTGAGCCTCAGAAGGAGGAATATTTCAGGAAGAGAATCAGTGACCAGCATCAAGCCAGCAGAATCATCTCACACATCAGAAGAGCAAGAAGCCTCCACATCATGTGCCACATCCCCGTCTTCTGCTGGATCTCATCCACTGTGCTTCAGAAGCTCCTGGAAGAAGATCTGAGTGCAGAAATCCCTCAAACTCTCACTGAAATGTACATCCACTTCCTGCTGATTCAGATCGACATGAGGAACCAGAAGTATGAAGAGAGAGATCCAGAGAAACTCCTGCAGACCAACAGAGAAGTGATTGTGAAACTTGCTGAAGTGGCTTTCAAACAGCTGATGAAGGGCAATGTGATGTTCTATGAGGAGGACCTGATTGAGAGCGGCATAGACATCACTGACGCTTCATTGTATTCTGGGATTTGCACTGAGATCTTTAAGGAGGAAACTGTGATTCATCAGAGGAAAGTCTACAGCTTCATTCATCTGAGCACTCAGGAGTTTCTAGCTGCTTTCTATGTGTTTTACTTTCACATAAGCAGCAATTCCAACGCATTATTAGATTCACTGCAAAATTTGCATAAAAGAGCAGTAGATAAAGCTCTTGAGAGTGAGAATGGACAGCTGGATCTGTTCCTGCGGTTCCTGCTGGGCATCTCACTGGATTCCAATCAGAGACTCTTACAGGATCTACTGACACACACAGAGAACAGTTCAGAGACCATCAGGAGAACTACACAGTACATTAAAGAGAAGATCAAAGATGGACATGGACTCGCCACTGAAAGATCCATCAATCTGTTCCTCTGTCTGCTGGAAGTGAAAGATCAGACTCTGTCCAGAGAGATTCAGGAGTTTGTGAAATCAGACAAACACTCAGAGAAGAAACTATCTCCTGCTCACTGCTCATCAATTGCCTACATGCTTCAGATGTCAGAGGAGGTGCTGGATGAGCTGGACCTCAAGAAATACAACACATCAGATGAGGGGAGAAGAAGACTGATACCAGCTGTGATCAACTGCAGAAAAGCTCTGTGAGTGTTTAATCCATAATGTATAGCAAGTCCTTTCTAATTAGAATTACAGTTTCAGTTGTTGTGAAAATAATTTATCTAGGGTATAATTTGCTTAATTTTAGAATACTTTTAACTAAAATGAATGTTTTGATGTTTTTGAAATGACAGTTGTAGAAAGGGTTTACTAATGTAATTCTTGTGTTTCTCTCTCTTTCAGTTTAGCTGGCTGTAATCTCTCAGATCAGCACTGTGGAACTGTGTCATCAGTTCTGCAATCCTCAATCTCTGTCCTGAAAGAGCTGGATCTGAGTAACAATGACCTGCAGGATTCAGGAGTAAAGCTGCTCTCTGATGGATTGAAGAGCCCAAACTGTCAGCTGGAGATACTGAGGTATGTCAGATTTGATCTTGAATCACGAATTCTCAAAATTGTTAAATTTAACACACTGTCCAAAGAGGGCATTCCTGGTGCCAACAGCTAACCAATTGCACTTATTTTTCCAACTTTTTAATCAAATGGTTTAAAACAAATATATCTACATGCTTTACCTTTTTTTTTTTTTATTCATTTAAAAAAAATCTTACTCATTTCTCTAATACTGCTTTCACCATATTTTATCCAAATTGTGAAAATAAAACTATTTTTATGTTTATTCATAGTATAAACTGCAGTCTTATCTTCATAATGTTCAGGTCCTTTTGAGCTTTCCTAGGCAATTTTAGAGTCTATGATTTTATTGAGCACAATTAGTAAAAGAAGTGTCTGAATAAACCCTGTTAACATTCATTGCATTCATTATAAATACACTGCAACAAAAACTACCTCAATTCTTTGAAACATGGATAATTAATAACCAACACTGTTGTATGGAAATCACGGGCAGTACCAAGGACATTAAACCAGGCACATTAATGGATCAAGAGTACACTGTGCCTTGATCATGGTAGTACCCTTGCTGTCTATGGGAGGGTCAGAGATCTCTCGGATCTCATCAAAAATATCTTAATTTGTGTTCTGAAGATAAATGAAGATCTTACAGGTTTGGAATGACATGAGGGTGAGTAATTAATGACAGAATTTTCATTTTTGGGTGAACTATCCCTTTAATTAAATAAAACAGGTGAACAGAATGATATTTTGTCCCTGCCAAAAAGCACACACAAAACATAGCAAATAACTGGCAAATGACTAGAACAGAACAGGGAGTATAAATACTAAAGTAAGCGAGAGACTATTGACTTAATTAAATGAACACAGGTTAATAGAATGACATAATCAAGACAACACGGGAAACTAGGTAATTGAAACTAAACAAGGCAGGAGAATAGGAACAGGGAAAAACATAACTAAAAGTCCATAACCGTTACAAGTTCATGGTATATTTACAGAAACATACTGTAATGTAGATTATGGTAAAGAACTTTAAAATTAACAGTAAATTCACAGGGTTTTTTTTACAGTGTACTTTTCCTAGTTTTAGCACTGTCACTTCTTAGGGCCCGCACACACAGATACGCATTTAGCTGTATACGCACGCTCCAAATCTTCTTCTCCATTTTTAGTGTCTCTGTGGCAGAATTACAGCACCACATACTGGTCTGGCATGTATACTGCATTGCCGTGTTTACGTTTTTTTTTTTTAACGAGAAAAAAAAAAAAAGATCGGATAGGAAAAGCTCTAGCTTCGTGTGGATGGGACCTTAATGTCTTATTTAATTTCCAGTTTTGTAGATTATCTGACATATTTGTCTGTTTGTGTGTGTGTGTGTGTGTGTGTGTGTGTGTGTGTGTGTGTTATATATCTATCTATAGGTTGTCTGGCTGTATGGTGACAGAGGAAGGCTGTGGTTATTTGTCTTCAGCTCTGAGTTCAAACCCCTCACACCTGAGAGAGCTGGATCTGAGCTACAATCACCCAGGACAATCAGGAGTCCAGCTGCTCAAACACAAACTGGAGGATCTAAACTACAAACTGCAGATACTCAAGTATGTGGGGTAGTAACAGGGTTTTACACAAGATCACTAATACTGATAATCAGTGTTGGGTTTTAATATGTATACACATACAGTAGGCCTTCTGTGCGAACAGTTCAGACACTTGCTGTAAAGTGAAGACCTTATATTTTATTAATTAACAAAAAACAAATCAAATCAGTGTTTTTATTTTATGTTATAGATTTTTTTTATTAGATCATGCACCCAAGGGATTGCATTTCAGTTTTGTTGTACTTGTACAATGACAATGAAGACTAATTCAGTTCAATTTTGGATTTAAAGTCGCACCAGTTCTCCCAGGTAAACTTGCACACTGTTTTAGTCTACAGGTGGGCTGCCACAGTTCTAATAGTTTTACCCCTTATTTACAATGCACACGTCTGCGGCGCATTACAGCTCCGACACGGCCACCGGAGCTGACCGCAGTCATTCTAGTCAGTGCTTGTGTTTATACCAGCCACGCTGCAGCACGTTTCAGAAGTGGCTCTCCGCACTGCTTCGCTAAAGATAGGTGCCTAGTCTATTTTTGACAACAAGCACAACAAAGTAGGACATTGCAATAGAATAACAATAAACACAATTAAATCGGACAAAACATAACCATTTAGCCAACTTAACCATGGTAGAACCCAAATAAAGAAAAAAAAGAAAAAAATCAAGGAAAACAACGTCTGACAGGCAAATCACATGGTCTCGCGACTACAGTTGCTTCACTCCTGAAATGCTCCTGGTGTGAGTTTGCACCGCGTGGAGGACGAAACAAAACCTTGTTGGAGCCGTAATGCATCGCAGACGTGTGCAATGTAAACAAGGAGTTAGACTGTCTTATTTTTTGTCTCTTCTGTGGAACAAGAGAAAAAGCCTTCAGCTCACTCTGACCTGGATGTTTCTGCTCCCGTTTATTATTTATTGACCTAGTATCGGTGTCTGATTAAGAACATTCTGATTTGTTTTATTTTTTGATTCAATTAAAAATGATGAATAAAATAAATAAATACATTTTTAAAAATCCCATGCTGTTTGCTCTGCAAAGCTTTTTGTAAGCAATAATTTTCAACCCAAGTTACACCATAGAACGTTCAAGAAAGCATTAAGAAAACTGATCAGAGACTTCAACAGTGTATGGTCTTTCAGTAGGCTAGCCCTTTTTTTCTAAAACGCAATTACATTTACATGATTGTAACAGTAAGTAGGCCTATGCACAGTTCATATTATGTACGTGCCTAATTTGCATTTTTGCTGATTTATTTTGTAAAATATGCATGGTAGGTTAAGTGCAATAGGCTGTTATGTGGGCTGCACGTAGAAAAAGGTGTGGGTATGTTGGCATGTATGTCATTGAATGAATTCTATTTTTAAAGAATTTTAATAAAATAGTGTAACAGTATGTATTATATTTTATAATCAGTTCAATGTATCACATATATTTTAATGTATAAACAAAATTTCACAAGAAATACTACTTTTTTTGTCAGTAACCTACATATGAATCCTGTCATTTGCACCCAAAAAATAGATTATAAGACTTATAACCACTAGCATAGCCAGAAATGTTTAAGTGGGTGGGCCTACATAAAACTGGGTGGGCCAGGTGTGTAGCCTATGCATGTTCTGCATGTCAAATTGCCAACAAAAAATACAGCACCAGGTTCATTACACAGTACTTCTAAAGCATGCATTAACATTAGTAATTTGTTATGTTAATGTTCATTTCAAAATTTACTAATAGGACATTATTAAAATTAAAATGTAACATTTAAAATGTTAACATTGTTAACATTTGCCTGAGCTAATGTTAATAAAGATGAATAAACACGGTAACAAATGTATTGCTAATGTTAGTTAATGCATTAACTAACGTTAACTAAAGGAAGTTTATTAAAAAGCATTACCTCAGTGTGAAACAACGGGGCTTCGCTGATGATTTCATAATCAAACGTCTCTGTCAGTTCACGCGCATCGAGGACCGCAGAAATGCGCGCAGCTGCAAATTATGCAGTTTGTTGTGGCGACCAGGATCTAGCACAATGTTTATGTGTTTCTTTCCACAAAGGACGCATTTGTTTAGCGGATCAAACTGTACCTATGCTAATATGATGTTTCAAACGCACTTGGTTCAGAAGTTTCCGATCGATAAATCCAGCACCCTCAGGTGGTTTGTCGGGTTTCATTTGTAGACGGTCCGGATTTATTGCTAATAAAGCTTACAGCTTTTTACAAGAATTGATCTGATTTATGTTTGCTTCACTAGGCTATTTTCAAATTTAACTTCACAAACACGCTCATTTTACTATTATATCCTTACGTCGTAAACATAGGTCGTAAACATAACATTGTGGATGGGACTAACGGAAACTGACGAATCATCATTTTGACAAGCCTATGATGATATGCACCTATAGGAAGAGGGAAAACTAAGAAACGACCTGTAATTGACAATGAAAACAAGCGTTTAATAAATTACATCCATTTGGAAAATTACAAACTTCTCATTGGGTGGGCCACAGATGAAAGTGGGTGGGCCCGGGCCCACCCAGGCCCACCCATAGCTACGCGACTGCTTATAACTCACACCCTGTTGGTTTATCAGGACTTGAACGTTCAATGATGTTGTGGTGTAACTTGGGTCAAAAAGATTTCAAAAAGCATTCAAGAGGAGTGTGGTACTTTTTTATTTATTTTATTTGTAAAAAAAAAAAAAGAAAAAATAATTTAGTACACTCTTAAAAATGCTGGGTTAAATACAACCCATTGCTGGGTAAATATTGGACAGAACACATTTTTAGTTTAACCCAACCTTCTGGGCAGTAATCCAACCTCTGGGTTCGTCTATATTTTACCCAGCGCTGAGTTGCATTTAACCCAGCATTTTTAGAGTGTATGGTCTCAGTACAATGTTTATCCACATAAAGATGCAATAACTACATAAAATAAATACAACTAGATGAAAATGGAACATATATTAAATTCAATAACTTATTTATTATATTTTGAGACTTTTGTTTGAACTGATTGAACTTCTTTTTTTTTTTTTTTTTTCGTGTGTGTGTTTGGTCACTTGGTTGTTTTTTTTTAGCGGTTGTGTCTGGTGTTCTGTAGCTATTAGTTCATTAGACTTTTAATAATCAATCATTTGTCATGGTTTATATTTGTCTCTTTCTAGTGTGGATAATGGAGAACATTTAAGAATCACACCAGGGCTGAGAAAATGTAAGTTTTTCTTTGAACCCCCACACACACACACACACACACACACACACATTTGTGAAGTACATTGCATAGATTACGGTTTATTTTAAAACAGGTTAATGATATTTTCTATAGCCTAACCCAACCCCTACCCCTAAACCTACCACTCACAGAAACATGGGCAAAACACTACATTTAAAGGGGTCATGAACTGCCTTTGTTTTTTATTTTGTACTGTTCTCTGAGGTCCACTTTTAATGTTATCAAGATTTTTACATAAAAAAAAAAAAAACATAATTTACAAGTAATAGGCTATTTTCTGTCCTGTTTTAACCCCCTCATCAGAACGCTCTTTTTAAAAGGCGTGGTGGCGGGTTGTAGACTCGGAAGTAAACGCCCACTGCTATGATTGGCTAACAGTGTACATTCATTCCTCATAGATGGATGTCACTGTGATTTAGGTTTAAAATGCATAAATAACTCAATATATATCAAATGATCTGTAAGAAGAGACAAATCAATAGTGATCACATAATTAAAAGAGTTACTCACACTTGTGTTGCGACATTACTGTCGGATCCAATATAGCCGGCACAGTCAAGTCAAGTCACCTTCATTTATATAGCGCTTTTAACAATACAGATTGTGTCAAAGCACTTAACAGTATCAAATTGGAGGACAGAGTGTCAGTAATGTATAATGATAAGATTAAACACTCAATTTTCAGTTAAAGGCATTTCATTATTGAATTCAGAGATGTCATTGTCTAGCTCAGTTTAGTTTAAATAGTATCTGTGCAATCAAATCGGCGATAATCGCTAGAAATTAAGTGTCCCCAACTGAGCAAGCCAGACGCGACAGCGGCAAGGAACCAAAACTCCCTCTGTGACAGAATGGAGAAAAAAAAACCTTGGGAGAAACCAGGCTCAGTCGGGGGGCCAGTTCTCCTCTGACCGGACAAAACCCACAGTTCAAAAGTTTATATTTCTATTTTAATTTTGTTGCAAGTTCTAACAATAGTAGTATTATGTAGTTAGGTATTTTATTATATTTTTAGTTATTTTGTTATATTTTTTAGTTTTATTGTATTTTAATCTAGGTTTTCGCTGGGGATATGTCTCTGGGGGTCATCTGGGGGTCATCTGGGTGTCCTGGTCTCCGCTGACGATCAGGGCTGTAGACATCATCTCTTGGTGCTGATCCACCATCTGATCGGATACGGACTGAGAAACAGAATAGGAAAGAAACAAATATTAGCGTAGATGCCATTCTACTTACGATGTAACGAGTACATCGTGTGTCATGGGGAGTGTTCCCGGTTCCGGTTGATCTAATTAATGCAGCCTAACAACCCTTTAACGGATTCGAATTATAGAAGTGTATTAGTGTGTTATGTGTACGCCAGGATAAAGAGATGGGTCTTTAATCTAGATTTGAACTGACAGAGTGTGTCTGCTTCTCGAACAGTGATAGGTAGATTGTTCCAGAGTTTGGGTGCTAAATAGGAAAAGGATCTGCCGCCCGCAGTCGATTTTGATATTCTAGGTGTTATCAAACGGCCAGAGTTTTGAGAACGCAGCGGACGTGGAGGACTATAATGCGATAAGAGCTCGCTCAAGTACTGAGGAGCTAAACCATTCAGGGCTTTATAAGTAATTAACAAGATTTTAAAATCTATCCGATGTTTGATAGGGAGCCAATGCAGTGTTGACAGAACCGGGCTAATATGGTCATATTTCTTGGTTCTAGTAAGGACTCTAGCTGCTTCATTTTGGACCAACTGTAGTTTGTTGATCAGGCGTGCAGAACAACCACCTAATAAAGCATTACAATAGTCTAACCTTGAGGTCATAAACGCATGAACTAACATTTCTGCATTTGACGTTGAGAGCATAGGTCGCAATTTAGATATGTTTTTGAGATGAAAAAAACGCAGTTTTACAAATGCTAGAAACATGGCTTTCAAATGAAAGATTGCTATCGAACAGCACACCTAGGTTCCTGACTGATGAAGAAGAATTGACAGAGGAGCCATCAAGTGTTAGATAATGTTCTAGGTTATTACATGTGGGGTTTTTAGGTCCGATAATTAACACCTCTGTTTTTTCAGAATTTAGCAGTAAAAAATTACTCGTCATCCAGTTTTTTATATCGACTATGCATTCCGTTAGTTTCTCAATTTGGTGTGTTTCACCGGGCCGCGAAGAAATATAGAGCTGAGTATCATCAGCATAACAGTGAAAGCTAACACCATGTCTCCTGATAATATCTCCCAAGGGTAACATGTAAAGCGTGAAAAGTAACGGCCCTAGTACTGAGCCTTGAGGTACTCCATACTGCACTTGTGATCGATATGATACCTCTTCATTCACTGCTACGAAGTGATGGCGGTCAGATAAGTATGATTTGAAACATGCTAAGGCGCTTCCACTAATGCCAACAAAGTTTTGTAGTCTATTCAAAAGAATGTTGTGGTCGATAGTGTCGAGCATGGCGCTAAGACCCAGTAGAACTAATAAAGAGATACAACCACGATCAGATGATAGAAGCAGGTCATTTGTAACTCTAATGAGAGCAGTCTCAGTACTATGATACGATCTAAATCCTGACTGGAATTCCTCACAGATATAATTTTTCTCTAGGAAGGAATATAATTGTGAGGATACTACCTTTTCTAGTATCTTTGACAGAAAAGGGAGATTTGAGATCGGTCTGTAATTAACTAGGTCTTTGGGGTCAAGTTGCTGTTTTTTTATGAGAGGCTTAATAACAGCCAATTTGAAGGTTTTGGGGACATATCCTAATGACAATGATGAATTAATAATAGCCAAAAGAGGATCTATGACTTCTGGAAGCAGCTCTTTTAGTAGTTTAGATGGAATCGGGTCTAACATACATGTTGTTGGTTTAGATGATTTAACAAGTTTATACAATTCTTCCTCTCCTACAGTAGAGAATGAATGGAATTGTTCCTCAGGGGATCTATAGTGCGCTATCTGATGCGATACTGTAGCTGACGGCTGCAAGGATACAATTTTATCTCAACTCAACTCAACTCAACTCAATTTTTATTTATAGAGCACTTTCAAAGCCATTAAAATGGACCAAAGTGCTGTCCATAATAATAGAAATACTAAAATTCATACAAACATGGAGTGACAAGACATAACAAATAGCCAACCATTCACAATTCTTCAACCCAATTAAACGCCAAAAGCTTGATAGAATAAATAGGTCTTCAAGTCCTTTTTAAAAATGTCCATACTTGACGATGATTTTAAGGATAACGGTAATACGTTCCAGAGTGTAGGAGCCGCCACAGAAAAAGCACGGTCTCCACTGCGCCTCAACCGAGAGCGCGGAACAGTTAAAAGCATATTTTGAGAGGAATGTAGATGACGTTGGGACTGGTAAGGAATTAACATGTCTTTTATATATTCAGGAGCCCGATTATGCAAAGCTTTATAGACAAACATTAGCACCTTGTATTGTATTCTATATTTTACAGGCAGCCAATGAAGGGATATCAATACAGGTGTTATGTGATCTCGTTTTTTAGTATTTGTCAAAATCCTTGCTGCAGCATTCTGGACATACTGAAGACGGGTAATCAAAGATTCACTTACGCCCAGATAGAGAGCATTACAATAATCCAACCTTGTAGAAACAAAAGCATGCAAAACAGTCTCCAAGTCATTTTTTGAAAGGATGGATTTCAGTTTAGACAATTTTCTTAACTGAAAAAAAGATGTTTTCACCACGCTATTAACTTGCCGATCAAAGCGGATTTCAGAATCAAAAAGTACACCAAGATTCTTCACGTAACTATTATTGGATAGAAGTCCATAACTTTCAATCAGGCCATTTCCAGCCATTTTGTTCCCAAACACAATAAACTCAGACTTACTCTCATTTAGTTGTAAAAATTATTTGCTAGCCATCCCTTTACCTCAGTCAGACACTTATAAAAATTAGCAAAAGATGTACAGCCATCACACTCCAAAGGAAAATACAATTGAAGATCATCAGCATACAAATGATAATTAATGTTGTATTGCCTAAAAATCGATGCCAAGGGTAACATATATAATGAGAATAAGGTCGGACCAAGAATTGATCCCTGCGGAACCCCCCAAGTGACAGTCGCAGATGACGAGAAATGATTTCCAATTTTAACTAAGCATGTCCTGTCCTGCAGGTAGGAAGAGAACCACTTAAGGGCTACCCATTTATCCCAACATACTCTCTAAGGCGTTCTATTAAAATCGCATGATCCAAAGTATCGAAAGCTGCAGTTAAATCCAACATCATTAAGGCAACACTTTTCCCGGAGTCAATACTTAACAAAATATCGTTTGTAACCTTTAATAATGCTGATTCAGTGCTATGTTTGGTCCGAAAACCAGACTGAAAAGTATCCAATATATTGTTTCCACTCAAAAAATCAACAAGTTGATTGTGGACAGCTTTCTCTAAGATCTTATTCATAAAAGGTAATTTGGAAATAGGCCTAAAATTTTTTAATTCCTGTGAATCCAAATTCATTTTCTTTAAGACTGGTTCAATTACAGCTTGCTTAAACTCTAACGGTACAATACCATGAAATAAGCTACTGTTTATAATCGATAATATATTAGGACCAGTAGTGTCTATCACGTCCTTAAACAATCGGGACGGAAGAATGTCATGAAGAGAAGTAGTAGGCTTTAAATGCAATATTATATTTTTCAACTGTTCTAATGTAATCAATTCAAATTTACTCATACAATGAGACAAATTTATTTTGCTGGCTATAGCATCCCCTACACGCATAATATCTGACCGGATACGATCAACCTTATCAATAAAAAATTCAAAAAAACTCTCACACAAAGCCTTCGACGCAATAGGAAAAAATTGAATAGTTGGACTCAGTACTTTATCTATGATTGAAAACAATACCTTCGGATTATTTGAATTGTGCGATATAATTTGTGAAAAATATGAAGATCTAGCGGCTTTAACAGCAATTTGATAATTTGATAGAGACTCTCTAAAAATTTCATAAGATACCTGCAATTTATCTTTAAGCCACTTACGCTCAGCCTGACGACAAAGCCGCCTCATATTCCGAGTCAAATCGTTTAACCAAGGTTGGCTTTTAACCTTATGACATCTCATTTTAAAAGGTGCAACATCATCCAAAATCTCTGAACAGGCATGATTAAAAGACTTTAACAATTCATCAGGTCCTATAGAGTATGACGTTGTAGACTCAGTCAAAAAAGATGATTCAGTAATAAAAGCAGTTGAAAAGGCACTAGATGTGGAGGTAGTAATAACCCGGGACAAGATTGAAGGGGACTGATAACTAAATGCATTTGTTGCAAAGGACAGATTAAACCTTATAGGCATATGATCCGAGATAGCCGATTCTTCAACACAGAGATTTTCAATCATTATCCCCAACGAGAAAACCAGGTCAAGTACATGCCCATGTTCATGTGTGGGTTTAAAGACATATTGGCACAAATTAAAAGAGTCAACTAAGTTCAAAAATTCTTTGGCCATGGGTTTACTTGGACAACAGACATGGATATTAAAGTCACCCATAATCAAAATCCTGTCCGCGGATGGGATAAGCACCGTTAAAACTCATAAAACTCATCAAGAAAGTTCTTATTGTAGCCAGGAGGCCTATATATCAAGGCACAGATCACTGGCGAAGGCAAGTCAATCTTCATCAATTGTGCTTCGAAGCTCGTGAAACTTTCAACAGGCTGTAAATTGCACTTAATCATGTTATTAAAAATAACAGCCAAGCCTCCACCCGTCGATTTCTCCTCGATGTGCTTAAATAATTACAGCCCTTTGATAAAAGCTCAGCAAAGGGCTCGTATCAGCCTCCTTTAACCAAGTTTCAGTAATAAAAAGAAAGTCCAGCCCATACGTTATATAAAAGTCGTTCAGGATAAATGTTTTGTTGACAACTGAACGTGCATTTATCAAAGCCATATGCACAGTGGCCGACACTATAGGCCGATTAGAAGAAGAACCACTTAACCCGTTTGCTCAGCCCGTCTCACAGGGGCGCGGGTTTGAATGCACCACACCTCCGCGACTTTTCCTCTCCATGTAGACCAAGGCAAAAATGTTGATGTGTCAGGAAGAACATGTATCAAGCAGGAAGGCCGCAACTCCGCCACTGGTCCAACTCTCCTGCTTACGATCCCCAGCTTCTTCCGTTTTACCAAAACTCCAGCCCGTGTGCCCCGTCTCCTGCGGCGTCTCTTCTTCCAGCACACACAACCAGTTTCATGACAGGCTTTCATTGGTGGCTGGAACATGCTTAACTGTTCAGCGAATAATTTCATATTCAAATCCCGACCGCACATCTCCAGAGCGGCAGTTCTGAGGCTCAACAATGTGAAACGGTCATAAATCAACCGTGAGCAATTTAGAGAATTTGTGAAACATAAAAGTAAAACAAACAAACAAAGTACTGACATCCTAAACACAGAGCGACGGCAAGCCAACCCACTACCTGGCGCCATCTTAGAACTGTCCTCCAAAAAATCTCTGATAGTATCGATCTTGGAAGTGAAGTAGTTCATAAAGTCATTACTGCTATGCTCTTGGGAAATTCCAACACCTGTCGATGCTTTATTTTTCGTTAATTTAGTCACTGTATTGAATAAATACCGAGGGTTATGTTTTTTTTCTTTTAGAAGAGACGAAAAGTAATCAGATCTAGCAGTTTTTAATGCTTTTCTGTAGGATAGGGTACTTTCCCGCCAAGCTAAACGAAATACCTCTAATTTAGTTTTCCTCCAGCTGCGCTCCATTTTCCGGGCTGCTCTCTTTAGGGCATGGGTGTGCTCATTATACCACGGTGTTGGACTCTTATCCTTAATCTTCCTGAAGCGTAAAGGAGCAACCGCATCTACAGTGCTAGAAAAGAGAGAGTCGAAGTTGGCTTTACAGCTTTAGCTATATGGAATATACAGGAGACTAGATAATGATCTGAGATATCATCGCTCTGCTGCAAAATTTCAACGCCACTGACCTCAATTCCATGTGACAGTATTAAATCTAGAGTATGATTTCGACAATGAGTAGGTCCTGACATGTGTTGTTTAACACCAATAGAGTTTAGAATGTCTATAAATGCTGATCCCAACAAATCTTTTTCATTATCAACATGGATATTAAAATCACCAACGATTAAGACTTTATCTGCAGTCAGCACTAACTCCGATAGAAGATCAGAAAATTCTTTAATAAAGTCTGTATGGTGCCCTGGTGGCCTGTATACAGTAGCCAGTACAAACATCACAGGGGGTTTATCATTAATACTTGTTTCTTTGGATAACGTTATATGAAGCACCATTACTTGAGCGAATTATACTTGAAACCCGACCTCTGAGAGATACTGAAAATATTGCTATAAATTGTAGCAACACCTCCCCCTTTACCTTTTGGACGCGGTTCATGTTTGTAACAGTAATCTTGTGGTGTAGACTCGTTTAAAGTAATGTAATCATCTGGTTTTAGCCAGGTTTCTGTCAGACAAAGCACATCTAGTTTATGGTCAGTGAACATATCATTTACAAAAAGTGCTTTTGAAGAAAGGGATCTAATATTCAATAAGCCAAGCTTTATCATGTCTTTATCTGTATTATATTGTTTTTTTATTTGTTGAACATCAATTAAATTGTTACTATTACTTTGGTTTGGATGATTTCTGTATTTTCTAGTTTGGGGAACAGACACAGTCTCTATAGAGTGATACCTAGGTGAAAATGTTTCTATGTGCTGAGAGTTAACTGACTTCTGTGACGTGAGGCGGCTAGCAGACGATCGGTTTAGCCAGTCTGTCTGCTTCCTGACCTGGGCTCCAGTTAGTCAAGTACAAACTCTAAGACTATGTGCCATATTTCTAGAGAGAAGAGCGGCACCACCCCAGGAGGGATGAACACCATCTCTTTTCAACAGGTCAGGTCTGCCCCAAAAATTCTTCCAATTGTCTATGAAGCCTATGTTATTTTGCGGCCACCACTTAGACATCCAGCCATTGAGTGACGACAGTCTGCTATGAATCTCATCACCCCGGTAAGCAGGGAGCGGAACAGAGCATATTACAGTGTCTGACATCGTACTTGCAAGTTCACACACCTCTTTAACATTATTTTTGGTGATCTCCGACTGGCGAAGTCGAACAACATTACTGAATTTACATAATCTGAATAACAATCTTACTGAATTTACGTTTAGCATTAGTCAGCACTTTTAAATTTGCCAAGATGTCAGGCGCTCTGGCTCCTGGTAAACAATGGACTATGGTGGCTGGTGTCTCTATTTTCACGTTCCGTACAATAGAATCGCCAATAACTAGAGCACTTTCTTCAGGTTTCTCAGTGGGTGCTTCACTGAGTGGGGAGAACCTGTTTGATGTTCTGATCGGAACGGAGGAGTGGTGTTTTGACCCGCGACTAGGCCGCCTCACTGTCACCCAGTTGCCCTGCTCCACAGGCTCAACCGGAACCGAACAATGTACAGGACTCCCTGAGCTAGTCGCATCCAAAGCAGTATCTACAGCCCTCACATTCTTACTATCCTCAACTAAAGTTTGGATGCGTGTCTCTAGTTCTAAAACCTTCTGTGTCAGCCTAACTATTTCCCTGCCTTTGTCACATGTGAATCCCTCGCTGCTGACAGAGACAGATAAACTATACATGTGGCAGACAGTGCAAACAACAATAGCAGGAGAAGAAGCCATTACTCACCATGATTAATGAATGATACCAACTTAACTTACCACTTACCGTTGTTGTTTGATGAGCTCGTGAAAAACGGAGCGAGGAAAAAAATAAATAATAGGCGCGAAATGCAAATGGAACACGAGTGACAAGCTAACGGGCTAACAAGCTGCACTCGCGGTTTTAAAAGCGGACGATCAAATTAGTTAGATTATTTTGAAGGATAGCACCAGAAATATGGTGGGAATTAAGTTATATATTATCACTTTAGACAAAAAGGGAGTGAAAGTAAGGTAGAGATTCAATAAAAAGCGAAGGTACACGGAGCAACAATCATAAACCTCACAGCTTTGTCTTTCAAAATCCCGCATCGAATTGTGCCTTGTTTGTAAACGAATCTGTGGTAAAATGAAGTAAACAAAGGACTGAGTTCTTACTGACGCAGTCTGAAACTTCATTAAAAATAAAGTTAATTCACTCTTTCCTAACGTCGGGATCAGAAGGAAGGCGATGCAAAGACTGTTTGTTTGTTTTTTTTCACAAATTGGCACTGCACAGCATCTTGTTGTTTTCAGAGCCATCTTTATCGTTTGGTTTCTGTGTAGACCTGGGCGTTCGCCTCTCTGATAAACATTACATGTGCGAATCGGTGGGCGGGGCTAAACATGCAGTGATGTCGATCTTCTTCTGCGGAGGCTGTGCTTATCATCACTATTACATCACAGAGTAGAGCATTCCAAAAATTGGTGTTTTGGCAGACTGGCATTAATATAAGCTGTTTATAGACTAACAAGAAAGTTTTGAGTTCTGAAATTTACAGGATGTTTTTATAGTACAGTGACCTCTTATATGTCAAGATCAAGGGAATTTTGGTTTCTCAGTTCATGACCCCTTTACGTAAAAATGTGTTTTGGCCAATTTATAAGCGTTTTTAACTAGTGAGGCCCAGTAAAATGTCCTCACTAGTTGATTGTCATAATATTTCTCTGTTTGGACATTTGGCCCTCACAAGTATATTTAAACAAGTACACACACACACCAACACAGACTTCTAAAACTGTCCTTTGTGTATCTCTCTTCTTGTTTTCAGATGCCTGTAATCTCACACTGGATCCAAACACCATAAACACTCAACTCGTGTTGTCTGATGAGAAGAGGAAGATCATACATGTGACAGAGCCGCAGTTGTATCCTGATCATCCAGAGAGATTTGATGCTTGTGAGCAGGTTCTGTGTGTTGAGAGTCTCACTGGACGCTGTTACTGGGAGGCTGAATGGAGTGGGAAGGGTGCTGAAATAGTAGTGTCATATAAAGGCATCAGGAGGAAAGGAGTGAGTGATTGCTGGTTTGGATACAATGACAAATCCTGGAGTCTGTACTGTTGTGCTAATGAATTCACTATCTGGCACAATAATGTAAGCAATAATATACCCTTCCCTTTATCCTCTACCAGAGTAGGAGTGTATCTGGACGTGTTGGCTGGCACTCTGTCCTTCTACAGTGTCTCTGACACACACACACTCACACACTTACACACATTCAACACCACATTCACTGAACCCCTCTATGCTGGATATGCAGTTTATGCTGATTCTTCAGTGTCTCTAGTGTCAGATTAAACAACTTGCTGTGAGACACAACTGAGACATCACAAACAAGAGTCACTTTTCCAAGCAGAAACATTTTTTCCTCTCTTTTTAAAAACGAAATAGCTAACACAGTGTAAATAACATCTAATTGCATCTAATAATAGTAGCTGCCATTTTTTAAATGGCTTACACTTCTCTAAATCTAACCAACAGAACAATAAAACACTGTTGAAGGATTTAAGCTGTTCTTTTCAAACAAATATTAAGTCTAGATGTAATGTTAAATTAAAATTTAACTTATGGTTAATATAGTAATATGGCAATAGTGTAGTATACAAGAAAATGTCATTTAAATTAAATCAGTTTAAGTAAAAACAAAATAAAAAAATAAAATTAATAATAATAATTTATAATTACATTTATTGTACTGTGTGTGTATATTTAGAATGTGTTTTATTATGAATATGTTAACCATTGTTTTTCATGCACTGGTAAATTTTGAGATTTTGGGATACTTTCCCAGATAGCAAGAGAGCAGGTGAAAACCATTGAATCAATGTTAAAAATTGTTGATTTGTCAATGTTAAGGGCATTGAATTAATATCACTTTTTCACCGCAATTATTGTTGAAATTTCAACAAACCACCATTATTGTGATCAGTGTTTGCTTTAGTTGGGCTCTTGACTCTTGCTTTTCAGTAGTAGTAGTACCTTTATTCATCCCCTTGGGGAAATTTAGTTTTCAGTGACTTGTTTCCATATGCGGTTTCTCACAAAAGACAAATACAACAGATTTCACATTAAGACAAAAACAAATCCTCAACACTTAGTCAAAAAAAAAAAAACAGTCTCTTCTTACTCATCTTTCATTTAAAAACTTCACTGCCTGTGATATAAAATGCTTTTCACCCCTATATACCCTGGTATCCTAAATCTTCTACCTGAAGGCAAAAGCTCAAACTCATTATGCAGTGGATACCTATTGTCAGATATAATTTTCATAGCTTTACCAAGACATCTAGTCTGATAAATTTGATGTAAACCCATCGCAGGGATACCAAGTATTTTACTCGCAGTACTTAAAGTTTTTCTGAACAAACTCTTTTGTTTCACCGTAACATTCCCGAACCAGCAGATAATACAAAAGGTCAATACACTTTCAATAAAAGAGTTATAAAACACCTTTAACAATGAAGGGCTTACGCTAAATGACACCATCTTCCTGTGGAAATATAATCTTTGCTGACCTTTTTTGCTCACAGCGTCAGTCCATTTATCCCACCTCAATTTGTGATCTAAAACAACTCCAAGGTATTTCAACCCGTTCTCACTCCCAAATGGTCACATATTGAAGCTTGGTCAGGACCACTTAGCGTTTCATTTTTCGACTTGCAGGGTCCTCCGTTGCTTTAAGTAGGAAACCCTTAGCGTCAATATGCCGACGCCATACTGGGAATTTTATCGTCATAATTAAATTATATATTGGGTATTATTGCATATATGTTGGGGTGTGATTTTTCAATGTAAACAGCCACAACAGTTTTATTTATATTACATTATTTACACATTTATGAGCACATAACCCAACCTCTGCCCCTAAACCTACCATTTGTCAATAAAACACAAGATATAACAGGCAGATACAACTACCGTCACAATTTATTCGAAACATACTAATATTCCAAGTCTTCCGAGGCAAAACGGTTGATTTGTGAGAGGAATAGACGCGATCGCCGTCAAGCTCATCCTGTTTGCTGCTGTCTGTGCGCAAATTAAAAAAATGCCGCCAGAAAGTCAGCCTTGGTTGTGAAATGCTATTGGCTCTTGTGTGTCTCGTGACCGATTTTATTTTATTTTTTTTTTGTAAGTATTTTCTGTTAATTCATAGAAGCCATATCTCTGCTATAATCTCACACTGTGGTATCATACGTTATTCTCACATAAATAACACAAATTTGCCTGCAATTATTTAAATAATCTCACAATGATTATAGTCACCATCACCCAGTGGCTCTTAGTTTTCATCACTTCAACCAATGTATTTTAGCACATTGTTACAAGTGACAATGAAAACCTAACATTAAAGTACAAGAGTCAAGATCCCAACTAAAGCAAACGCTGATCACAATAATGGTGGTTTGTTGAAAATTTTTACAACATTTTTTCAACATTAATTGTGGGTGCAAAAGTGATGTTCATTCAATGCAATTAATGTTGACAAATCAACAATGTTTACCATTGATTAAATGGTTGCTTGCTATCAGGATTACTTCCATAACATTTCTTTCAGACTAGGGGAAAGACAACATCCAAAATACAAATTTAAGTTTTTATTTAATAACACTTCAACTATATCCATCTACGTATAGTTTTCAATTTGTTAGAAATTTGTTTGTATCTAACACCCAGTCAGCTAAGTTTTTCTCTGGTACTCCAAACTCTATTAACAATCTTCTATCAGCCAAGAAGTTGACAGAGTAGAGCAGAGTTTATTGAATAATCATAGTTGCATTTGTTTATTCAAATGAAACTATGCTCAGACTGAAACACATGGCCAGCCCAAATCCAACAAATGTTATTATACCACAAAATAATAGAAATGGAAATATTGCTTCATAACAATTGTCCACTGATGTTAAAAACCTTGAAATGGAGACATTCTCTGATCTATTACTTATGAAGACAAACATCCCTTAAAACCACACATCATAAGACTAAATAACAATGGAAAAATAATATAAAATATAATATAACTGACTAATCAATTAATAAAATTAAATGACTGGTTTAAATGATTATTATAAATAATCTTATGATTAAATGGAATAATAAAATGATTAAATGATAAATGATTATAAATGAATGATTATAAAATAAAGAATAAATCAACACAGATGTATGTTTGCTCTCTTGAAGTAACACACATTGCTATGAAGAGTCCTTTAAACCCTCAAATCTATTTTTTCTTATATGCACTGAATTTTGAACCTGACTTTATTCAGTGCTGTAGACTTGTTCTTTATTATTACAAAACTTATGTAAATGCACACGTATTTAGATAATGCCTCAACTGCACGTTTAAACAACATTTTAAAAAAACCTGAAACATAAGACAATTCTCTTAATGTACTGTGATCACTCAACTGAGGAAGTATGGTGATGTTTCTATATAGTTTTTACCCTATTCACCTTTCTTCCTCTAAACTGATTTCACATCATTAGAGTCCAGGAAACAGGTAGAATTTCTTTACAAGGGTCGTCCTTTCAATACACGGCAACAGTTGCTTCTTGCATGTGAAACGTGTGTCATTCTCCATGCGTGAGGCAATCTATAAAAAAAAGAGATCATATTTGAATGTGACAAGAAGCAAACTCATTCATTTTAACTGAGCAATACACTTGGGGTGAATAAAATGAAAGAGATCGCTTTGACTTTTAGCTGGAATAAAGAAAAACTATTTACCCTCCTGAACAACTCCATAATGTCATATTTATGAGCGCTTGTGGTGAACACATCCACAATGTAATTGATGAAATAACTTCCATTGGCAGGATCCCTGTACGCCGCAATCTCTGTGGAGATAATTCATTCATTGTCAAGTCATACAGTAAAGTACAAAGCAACCTTCGAAACTTTGCTCATTAAGGAAGAAACATCTGCCATTTTGGATGATGTTTCATCAAACATTTGAGTTTCATCAGTTCACCATGGCAGTTTCTTCTTCAGAGTGTGAAACAGCCTTAAAATAATATATTAATCAAAAGGAAAACTAAGTTGTTTGTAGTAGTTTCTACCTGACCTTGTGACCAAAATGAACAGCCAAATGTAATCAACAAATCAATCTCATTTCAGCAATTAGTGTTTTTTGAGGACTCACCAGGGAGGCTGGACATAAAGCAGACAAAGTCTTTCTCCTTGTGAACCCAGGAGTCTGATTCAAATGCACTGTCACTAACATACACACCTCCATCTTCACCTGGACAGAGAAATGCTTCATTGTGTGACATTTTCACATACTGTGAATGACTTTACAATATTGCAGCATGCAAGCTGAATAAATTAGGAAACAGTTACAAAGAGAAATGAGAAATTGCAATGCAATAACAACATGCTATTGTCATACCTCCTCTGCAGGCGTGAATTAGAATAACCTTTGGTTTATTAATCAGAGCAGGACAACTGACTGAGTTCAGATGGGAGAAAATGTCCTCAACAAAGAAGATATCATTGGGGTTCTTCCTCTCATGATAATGGGCACCTAAAATGGCATCTTTATTGTCAAATCTGTCCCCATGGGACATGATGACCACAAAGGTGCTGTCCGAGTCTCGATGTTCATGACGTTTAGAGAAGTTCTGGACTGCTCTATTTATTGCCTGTGAATAAATAAACTGTTTAGAAGAAATGCATGGTATAAAACATATAGTATATTTACATATAAATATGTGTTCACATTTCTGTTTCCACACTAGAAACCTATTAGCTCTACATAGACAGTATTGGTTTCACGAAACCAGACTTTTGTCTTACGCACATTTCCAGAGAGGTTTGTGTGTTTCTCAACACTGTAACCCAAAGCTCTCAGCAGCCACTCCATGTTCGCCTCGTCTATCTCTGCCCCTTGCCTGTTGTATTCACTATGGTCAAATTTAATGTTGTTGATTAGCAGAGCTGAGCCTTTCCTCCAAGAACTGCTTGCTGGCATATAAACCTATGAAAAAACAAAACAAAAAAAAACATCAGAATTATGCTGAATTAAAACACATGCAACTCCACATGACCAATCTACATAAAATGCCATGAAATCATAGATAGATAGATACATAGATAGATATTCACATACTGTATACACTGTTCAAAAGCTTGCAATTGTATTCATTCGATCAAGAATGCAGTCAATACAGCCATATTGTGAAATATTATGATAATTTAAAATAGCTTTCTATGTCAATCTATGCTAAAATGTAATTTATTGCTGTGATCAAAGCTGAATTTGCAGCATCATTACTCCAGCCTTCAGTGTCACACGATCGTTCAGAAATCATTAGGCTTGTTTGACTTCATGCGGCACCGCAAAGATCAGTTGCCGCCTGACAAAAGCAATGCATTCTGGTTTGAAAATTTGTCCAACTTTGATTGGCGCTGCAGCCGCCTTACTATCACATGTGCCATCAAATTACCTCAAAATCGGCTGCGAGAGCCTTGATGACGACACACTTTATTCTCGTTGGTCAGATTCTGTGATGACAAGCACGATGTGTGTTTATTCTAACAATTCAGTTCCAATAATGGACCCTTTTCACAAGACTGTGATGACGCGTTTCAATGATCATCATCATTATAAATCCTTGAAAGTTTTTTATATTTTGATTTTAAAAAAAATGTATGTACATTTATAACACTATACTTTGTATTATATCACCGTTTCATCAAGTAAAAAAAAAACTAGTTAATGCTAACGCAAGGGTGTTTCTAATGCAGCGTCAATGTGAGCGGCGGTAAATTTGACAACGTTCTCTCTTCTGACTGCTGTTATCAGTCTCTCTCAGTTTTTTTCCTTTGATTGAAAGTCGTGAAAACACTATCGTGGAGTTTTTCTTTTGCTATTTGAGCAAATGGGAATGCAAAAAATATATTTGTGGTACCCTCTCATTCACTACTGTCGGATTTTATCCAGCTATGACGACTTCTGCTGCTGAGAAACCCGGAAATGTGAGAAAGGTCCATGCTCACAGATCTGTGTTTTTATAACAGTAAAGCTTTTTTTTACTGTAGTCGCACTGTTATATTGAGTCACTTTTATCAAAAAACTCTGATAAAAGCATTTATACCCCCACTTTATTGGTATTTAAATAGTATATGTTTATGTCGAACTTTATTCATGAACAAATGGCGCTGTATTAAGCAGTATATAAAAAGTGTTTCTGTTGCTCATGAAAATGTTTCTGAAACATCTGTGTATTTGACAAATATTGCATTTAATCCACTCCCTCTATGATAGAGCATGCAAACACCGTGCGAGCGTCACTACCGGGAGCAGAAAGTGTCCGGCATGACGTCTCGGACTGCAAGCGGCTACTCTCGCCAGCCGGTGACATGCTAGTGTAGTTAATCTCGAACAAGCCTAAAAAATAGGTGTGTTTGACTTGAAGTGGATCTGTGCAGAATGATCAGTGTGTGACATCAAAGTACCGCGAGAGCGATTCGAAACGGGATTGACTAGTGTCTGCGCTAGGATATTTGTGTACGGCGATCTGATTGGCTGACGCCTGCGTTGGCGCTTGAAAAGTTTCACTCTATTCAAAGTAAACGAGAGGCGTTGATCATTCTGCACAGCGCCGCTTCAAGTCGAACACACCTAAATTAATATGCTGATTTTCTGCTCAAGAAACATTTCTGATTATTGTCAGTTTGTATAAACCGTGATAGATTTTTTCAGGATTCTTTGATGAATAGAAAGTTCAAAATAACAGCATCTATTTGAAATAGAAATATTTTACAATATTATACATGTCTTTACTGTCACTTTTGATCAATTTAATGCATCAGAATTATGAATCTTAGAAGAAGGAACTTTGGGAACATCTTAGAAGGGTCAGGAAACACTGCTCAACATAAAATATCATTTACAACATGCTCTGTAAAGACAAAAAAAAGTTTACATTGGAAAACAGTAAGATTAATGTGCAAGAGTGTCAAAGTCAACAGTCCGGCAACGTTCATGAATTTTGCAGGAAAGTGACCCTCCAAAACCAGGACTAATGTAGTATTTTCACAAGCGTTCAAGGAAACAGAGATACTTGCATCATTTATCTCTTGTGTAAGAAGTATGTGCTTAAATTGTTGGCTGCATGCAGTAATGCTGTATGGTCTGTGCCAGTCAGACTGGATGGGCTGCAGCTCCATAGACTCTGGATTATTTCTTGGTTCCTCCTGCACAGGCTGCTGAACTGAAGACACGTGATATATTCACATCTCAAATATCTAAACTCCATTTTATGTATATTTATATCTTTATTTTTCAAAAAGATGACTGCTATATATATATATATAGATATATATATATATATATATATGCAGTCATGGCCAAAAATATCGACACCCTTGGTAAATATGATCAAAGAAGGCTGTGAAAATTAATCTTTTGATATTTTATTTTTTTAAAAATCACAAAAATCTAACCTTTCATTGGATAATAAGAATTTAAAATGGGGGGCAATATTATGAAATAAATGTTTTTCTCTAATACACGTTGGCCACAATTAACGGCACCCTTTTATTCAATACTTTTTGAAACCTCCATTTGCCAGTTTAACAGCTCTAAATTTTCTTTCTGCCTAGTGTCAGTCCCTAGTGTGTCTCTTGACATTAGGGGAGTGAGGTTTTACCTGCACAGCACCTATTCGCTGGCCTCCGTTACATATGTATTTATATATACTACAAAATGCTTCACAAATACAAAATCTTAAAGCAGTAAAACAAAATTAATACCTTCCTGAAGTTTTAATCCAAGGCGCTTTGCAAGCTCATTTTGTTTCATGTTGTGCAGCGCTTGGACTGCGATCTTCCCTGCATCATCGGGATACTGCTTTACCATGCAGTCCACCACATCCTCACGATCAGAGGTCTGAAGCTTTGCTCGAGGAATCGGCTCAATGCCTGCCGTCACATTATTACACAGCTGCCAGATGAATTGTTTGAGCTCTTTATCCACAAGATCCTCAAGTACATCAGTCATCACTCTTTTGATGTCCATTTTGTGTAACTAGGAGAAAAAGTCTTGATTGTGCTCTTAAAGCAGTTAAACAAAACTAATCACGTTGTTTACCGGTGTGGTTAAACTCTTACCAGACCTGAAATTCCCTTTTGAAGTTTATCATTTAATATGTATTTGTTCAGGTTGAAAATAATCTACTATTCATACGATAATCTATTTAATCATATTATATTTCAGTCATTCTTGAGACATGGGACAAAACATGTCCAGCAATTGTAACTGCTATCAGGTTTAAAAAATAAAAATATTTTCAATTCTAAATGTTAAGGGGATTAATAATAGAATGTATTTAACACAATTATCCCCTTCAATTTAATTTTGTCATTATTATGTGAAATCTATGACACTTATTGTCTTCTCACTACATCTAAAACAATGTGTCCACAGAGAAGGGTTCAATCATTCATATGCTATGGACAAAAATGTTTTTTTTAATGATTAAGTAACACTTAATAATATCTCATATCAAAACAAGATTGTTTTTCAGTGACACATGCATGTTTAATAAGGTTTCAGAGTTGTGTCCCCACTTTTTGTCAACACCGTCAAACATTTATTAAAATGCAATGAAATCAGGGAATCAGTACATCAGATGTGATGGTGGTGACAGAAAGGAGACTGCAGTGGTTTATAAATCCACTAGATGATCTCAGCTTGTCAAATATAAAACTATTACTGTTTGTCTGAATTATTTCAGCCTACAAAAGAAGCTTGCAAAGTAGCATGTTGACAATGTATCAGCATAATTTAACACATTCGTGATTTGTATTCGTGTAAAATATAAAATAAAATTTATTGACTATTGTTTACATAAAAAATAGGCTTTTGAATGGGCTTCGTCTGAACTCACACTTTGAAATGGAACAAATGCAATGTGTTTTACAGCAAGCCAATCTGCCAGGAAATGCACACCACATATTAGAAAAGTGTCACATCCATGAAACTTACTCCACTTAAACGTGTCAGTCCTGTATAAACTCTCAAAATTAAGATCTCTGATTCCAGAAATTGGAGAACTTGCGACTATTTATTTATTTAGGCTATTTAAAGCAGCTTTTAGCGGTCGGTAATGTATCAAGTGCTGTAGAAAACAAACGTGGCTCTACTTACAATTCTGCTTGAACAAAGTTTCCGTGTACAGTCTGCACATTCTCTTAAGATATAAAGGCCTCCTCAGCAGCTCAAGTTTCTGTCATTCCGGTTTTTGTATTTATTGTAAAGGTATTTCGCCTATTAAATATGGTAGTGCAAAAGGGAGGAGATCTGGTACAGTAGTTCTGGTAGAATGGCAGTTCATTGATAACAAATAAGTTGAAATGGATGTGTTGAATATCTGTAGCATTGTCTTTAAAGGCAAAGTTAAAAGCAGCCCTTTGTCATTTGAGGAAACCACGTGGCCATTGTAGATTAGAAGCTATACTGCCAGTGTGGGGCCCTGGGCTAAAGCAGCTTTGAACCCCGACGAAATGAAAATTAACCATGGTCTTATTTTAGAAAGAGTGAAGTAAGTTTTTTTTTTTTTTTTTTGTATTGATTATCATTTGTATTTCCACAGTTGTATAAATATCATGATTAAACTATGGTTAGTGTAGTGAAAGCAGTATTTTTATATATATATATATATATATATATATATTATTTATTTATTTTAATAGCAAAGCCATGGTTAATTTTTGTAAGGGAAGTTGTCATTTTTGTAAGGGAAGTAAGTTAGCCAGCTTACATAACCTTTCATAGTTACAGTAATTGTGTAGGTATTTCATTAGCTTATTTAGAATGTCAAAAAAAAAAAAAGAAAAAGAAAAAGGAATCTTATGATCAGGACTGCGTTTCCCAAAAGCATCGTAAGTCTAAGCTGATCGTAGCTCCATTGGTGACAATGGGTCTATGATCTACTTATTATGTTTTTGGGAAACGTAGCCCAGGATGTTAAAATAAACAAAAATCTCACCTTTCAGAGTAGACATTAGCATGTACCAGCATGTTCTTCACTTTGTTTCCATAAACATGTTTTGATCTGGTCTGTGTGTATTTGCAGCGCGTTTCTGTATTTGGTTGTGTTGCAAGTATTTGCAGTGTGTTTCTGTATATTGTCGCGTTGTGTGTATTTGCAGCATGTGTGTTGTCAAATTGATGAAGATGTTTTCTTAAATTTGCATGTGATTTTTCTATTTTCATGTCTTTTTTTTTTTTTTTCATTTTCAGCGCCTTGAGCTCTTGCATGAGATTGAACATGCAGTAAATTATTACATTAAAAGTAGTTATTGCCTGGCCGGCTCAGAAACATACACTAAATATAGCTACATTCCTTTTTTTCAAATAAGTTGCATGAATAATTTAAATGAATGCCGCTATATTATCTCCTTTAGTGGTACTTTATAATTGAAATCTAAGTTATAATTAAAAACACTCAAAGAACTTTGCTACTGTTTTTTTTTCTTATTTTTATTTTTTTCTGTAAAGCTGTTTTTAGCAATCTGTATAAAGTGCTATAGAAACATGTCGATTCTGTTTGAAGACAGTTTTTGTGTAGTCTGCACTTCCTTGTTACTTTGTTTAAAGGTTTGCTTTCTGTTAAGAAATAAAGCCTTCCTCAGAAGCCCGTTTTTGTCAATCCGGTTTTTTTTAGTGTGAAGGGGAGTGGCTTTGGAATGGTAGTACATTCATAACAAATAGCTCGAAATGGATGTGTTGTGCAGATTAAGACAATTTAGACAAAACAGACAAACTGTGTGAGCTGTTACAAGACAATCCAGATAATGCTGAACTTAATTGCGATGGAAAATAAAATGAGGGTGCAAATAAACCAAACATCACTTACACACGACAGCCACCAATACAGACACAATGCAGCTAGAAACAACATCACATTTATTAGATGAGAGAATGGCTGTTTCACCACTGCTCTTGTTCAAATATATTATTTTTGTCATGTACTGTAGTAACACAGACATGATGTGATTATTTTATTAACATGACAAATTTAATATAAAACTGAAAAACAAACCCTTCAATCATTCTGATTTGCTCAGAAAGACGATTAATACCTACATTACAGATAACAATACAATCTTAAAAAATGTGTAACCCGTAATATCACTCACAAAAGAACAGCAGTGAAATCTCAACCACACACTCCAAATATATTCCATATTTATCAATCCCCAAAATCCCTGGTCACTGCCAGCATAACAAGTTAAATGAAATACTTTAAATAATCATTAACCCATTTAATCCCATTTTTTTCCCCAGACATTAACATATCTAAATTATGTGTCATTAGTAACCCTTTGAAATAATCAATAATTATTTTTTGACATTTTTTTATGGTCGGTCACAATTGTGGGATAACGTGTGTACTGAATTAACATATTTCTGCAGTCATAAAAATAGTTATATATCTTAGCCCAGCTATTTTAAACTGTTTGACCACATTCTAGGGTTGCTATTATGCATAAAAAAAAAATGTATGCAACATTAATAGGAACACTGAGATAAAAGACAAAAAATACAACCATCACCGCATTTCAGATTTGTTACTTTTTTTTGTAAAATATGTCATCAAATTTTTGTTTTAGTACTACCAGTATTACAACATCACTATTTTAATTTATTTGTTGCATTTGAACTTTTAATTTAGTGTAATATTTTGTAATTGCAACATTTTCATGTAATTTTCACCAGCAACTGCAATCAGATTATATTGTAAACCTAAATTAATTGTTATCCCACCGGTCACTATTGTGACCGTCAACGTGTTTACTCATTCTATGACCACACTCAACAAAACTAAATATATGTGAATTCATATATTAATACTAGACACCTTAAATATAATGTGTACCAAAAATCTTTGTCATATCTTTATGTTAACATACTTTACTAGCCATTCGTTTTGGAGCTTTGATGCAGTCTTCATCTTCTCAAGGTGCAAACAGGAAATAAACTGCTCTGGTCATGTGACAATCTGCACTAATCATGTGAAACTGCACATATTTAATTGAGACCCTTTATTTTTTTCCATATTTGCAGGAAGTGCACTAAAACATTGGTCAGTAGGGTTTTTAGAGCTTTATAAATGAAAATTAAAAGCTTTTATACGGTCACTATTGTGACCGGTGGGATTAAATGGGTTAAGGTAGATGCGACTGTACAGAAGGACCGTCTCCGGTGATCAAGGTTGCTGCTGAATTCTTCCTTATTAAGTAGAATTTGCTTGAAGTAGAAGAGAGAAAAGAGAGGATGTTTGTTATATAAGAAATACACACTGATCCTCATCAGACATAATTCATAACATATAAAGTGTTTTCCTTTACCTTTCTGAAGTTTCACTTCAAGGCGCTTTGCGAGATCATTCTGGTTGATGTTGAACAGCACTTGTACTGCAACAGTCCCGGCGTTAGTGGTGTACTTCTGCACCATGCGATCCGCCACATCCTGACGATCAGCGTTCTCCAGAGCCGCTCGAGGAATCGGCTCGATGTCTCCTGCCACACCGTTCCACAGGTGCCAGACGAACTTCTTGAACTCTGCACTCAAAAGGTGCTCAAGTATATCACTTATCGCATTTTTAGTGGCGTCCATTTTCTGTCTGCATGGGAGAAAAAGGACAAACCATTGGTCTGTTCTCGATTGGTCTGAATAAAATTTATAATTTTACAGTTGCTGCAATAAATATGTCTCTTTCTCTCTTATGCCTCTCTCGAGTATTTTCTTTCTTTTTATGTTTTGGTGGGTTCTAATGACTTATTTTGAAGTGATTTGCATAACTAGATAATGCATTTCAGCCAATACTACACAGACGAACAGCAAGCGGCTATGGCAAAATTGACAAAAATAACGACTAGGTTTTCGTTTGAAATTAGCAGAAAAAAATATGCTTCTATTTGACTGAGAACATTTGAAGCCATACATTTTCTTGATGAGCGGGTGAGACAGGAGCTATTTGATCTTTATAATACATATTTAACAACAACACACCGGTTGTCAACTGAAGAGTAAGAAAGGAGTGAGCGTGCTCGCTGCCCTGTGGTAATGGGAGAAACATCAGCACAATATTCAATTTCCTTTGTAGTAAAAAACAGAAGAAAATATTTTGCAAACATGTAACAAGTATTTTTCATGTCAAAATAAAATTGTAAAAGTTTTTTTTTTTTTTCTTCTGAAGAGTTTATACACTTTTGCCAACATGATCAAAGCACAATGCTCTTATGCGTGCAGAAAAACAGGTTACCTGGCACAGAATATTGCAAAATTCAGTCTTTTGATCATTAAAGATGCATGTTTAAAACATGGAGACAGAAGAATGCTATAAATAAGATTCACGCTTAAAAGTTTTTAGTTAAAATTTAAAAGACTAATGGTTGCAGACTTGTAATATACTTCCAACAGGCCACTGGATTTTTAAAGCCTTTAAGTGAACTATTTCTAAGTAAACAAAACAAAACAAAAAATCTGTTTAAGCCATGAGATAATAAAGGCTTCTTAATATAAATTCTCGAGTGCCTTGGCTTTGCAACACAGAAAAAAAAAATATATATATATATATATACTTACATATTTGACTAAACCAAAATGTGTCTGCGGTTTCTTGTTCTCTTCTGTTTGGGGTTTTGCTTTCTCTTTAGGTTTTTCCAGAAATACTTGTTTCTTTCAGTCTCGCCCACAGTTGGGCGTTCAAGCCTTTCAAAGTATCAGCCTTTTTTCATAAGAAAACATTTTTAACCACCCCATCCCAACTTATGTTGTGGCCATGACAGAATTAAGTGAACAACCAATCATGTAAACTCCAGGTCACCGTAATATCAACAAGGCTACACTAAAAAAAAATAAAAAATAAAAAAAATACTATTGAACTACTACAATATTCACACATATTCATCAATGTAAGGTAATACTTATTCTGATGTGTGTGTGTGTGTGTGTGTGTGTGTGTGTGTGTGTGTTTGTTTAGGACTAAATACACAGTCCCAGATGCAGAACTGAGTTCAGAAACTCTTATCAATATTTCTAAACATCTGGGCAACTTGAAGTACCAAGTGTGAAATAAGTTGAAGGACGTCTGCCCTTACAGTGAGTACTCGACTTGTTCATTCCTGTAAGAACTGCTTATTTCATTGTGAATCATATTCCTGTCGTGATACATCATTATCAGTTATTTTTATTTAGTTCAGATTCAGTGCTGACAAACATGAAGGACACATAGTTTATACATCATTTATGACACACTGCACCACTGCAAGGTAAAACAGAAATACACACAGAGCTGAACATTCAACAGGAATTTGTATTGTGGGTAAAGCCTTGTTGAATTTGGGGTTGTGGGTTAGTGCTGCCTCACAAAACATTAAACCACATAAAAGTTTTACTGATGTGTAGTTTGTCGTGTTGAGTTTAATTTTCATTCATACTGTGTGTGTGTGTTTAGTCACTAAAGCAACTGTTCTGAGACTCTCTAAAGATGTAATGACACTCTGCGCCACTAGAGGGAGGAGTTCAAACCAGCTGACTAGGGGCGAATTCCCTATGTGTCCTACTCACTCTGAAGAGTAGCCAACCCCATTTCATATAGTTTGCAGATACTGTTTGGAGCATTTGGAAAGGGACAACGTAATTTTCTCATGTTCAAAGTTTTCTGGAATGACCCATTCCTGTAGCGCCCCCCTTCCCACAGTATCCTTTAAGGGCGCAAAAACGGCGTTTGACATCCCCCCGAAACAAAAGTGAAAGCAGGAAAAAAGTGATGTCATCACTTGGATTTAAAGGGGACCTATTATGCAAAAATCACTTTTATAAGGTGTTTGAACACAGTTGTGTGGCCGCAGTGTGTGAAAACAACCAGCCTATAATGGTAAAAATCTACCAACTAATTTTTTTATAAAACCAATAAATCATAAACAATCTCTCCAAACGAGCTGTTTCAGATTCTCCCTCTGTTCACGTCACAGAGGGGAAAAAGTCCCGTCCATTTGTGACGCTCTCTGCCCTATTAGCATCAACACAGCCCTGAGTCAGAAGCTGCAGTCCGCCATTACTGGAGTTATATACAATGTCAACGCTAAAGAGACTTTACAAGTGTTGTTTTTTGGGATGCACTAATGAACATAGGAGTCGCCATAAACTCCCCTCATCTGAGCCGAGGACACTGTGGTTAAATTTCATTTTCGAAGGAAATATCCTGGAAAAAATCGGTAACGTCCCTTATATGTTTAGGAATCAATACCAACGCTTCTTGCACGAACGTCAGCTCCAGACAAAGTAAGTATCACGCGTTTGTTTTCCAAATTGCCTTTCTGAAAGAGCTTCTTGGCACTCTGTAAGGCTAATTGCTAAAGCTATCATTGTATCTGCCTGTTTTCACTGATGCTGCCTTCAAGTGCTACCAGAATGATCGTGAATAGGATTATGGTAGTTAAAAGTTGCATGTGAGTCGATCGCTTGAAGTTGTCGAGCTCATAATCAGAAGTGGGACTTATAAAGTTTGTGATAGCATGACAATGGTGTTGTTATTTTTATCCCGCCTTGCTCCACCTCTGTGTAATTCATAAAAATGAATTGATTATGCACAGTATAATCAAATGACTGACTTTGAAACCGAGTTTTCTGTTTTCTGTAAAGATAACAGGCTTGTACTAATAGTGGAATGCTGCTATATGCCAGAGTTTGAGCTCTTGAAGCTCCGCCCTCTTCTCAGGGAGCAGCAGTTCATTCACATTTAAAGCAACATACTCAAATTCAGCGCGTTTTGGCTCATACCCTAAAAGTGGCAATTTTAACAAGCTATAAAAATTTATCTGTGGGGTATATTGAGCTAAAACTTCACATACGCTCTGGGGACATCAGAGACTTATTTTACATCTTGTAAAAAGGGGCATAATAGGTCCCCTTTAAACCTATTTATACGGTCGCGTATTTTGTGGTAAGTGCACAGCAGATTCTTCATGTAATCATTCAGCCTATAAAAAAAAAAAAAAAAAAAAAGAGCTTCTATTTAGGGTTTATTCTTTCTTTTATGGGATTTCAGGTCCGGATCCTTATATTTTTGAGTGATAAGTGTAAGTGATTGAAGGACAAAATTCAGCAATACCTTTATAAAATTGTATAGGCCTGCAGGGAATCTGGTGAGCATCTGAACTCAACACGCTAAATAAAATTTCCTCCCAGAGAAGACTGCGATACTGGAGGACAAAATACAATATACACCCTACTGATGATGCACAGTCTGACTTGGGTAAAGTTGGTCTAATATTCACACATTCACAACATTCACACATTTCCACATTCAATAACTTGCTAATTATATGTGCAATACAGTTATTTTTTTGCAAATTCTAATCAGCGACATCATTGTCAACCTACTACATTTTTTTCACAATCGATCAAAGTGGCCAAACTTTGTTCACAAAAGTTCACAAACTTTCAGTGCCACCACAGTGAAACTCTTTGAAGAGACATAAGATTAGGACCTTGCCTCTAAAATGAGTCAACAAGAGGAGAGAGAGGAGGACACTGCCTCTAAAATAAGCTGTGATCAACCCATGAAGAGTCAGCCCTCTGCCTTCAGTGATGCAGAAATGACCTGAAATAAGCCCAAGTAAGACATTAACCATTTTAGCATTTGGCAGACAGTTTTATTCAAGTGTCTCAAAAGGGTCATCGGATGCAAAATACACTTTTACATGTTGTTTGAACATAAATGTGTGTTGGCAGTGTGTGTACACATCCACCCATTGAATATCAGTCTAATATCTAATTGAGAACTTGCAGCAGATTTGTAGCCTGTTTTCCTCAAAATAATCCTGGAATTTATTATATATATATATATATATATATATATATATATATATTAATAGCAACAATGCTACTGGTTGCTTAGAATAAATAATTTTCTTGTATTCCTCATTTCTAAATTTGAATAAACATCTGTTAAATGAATGAATGTCAATCAAATGTATTATAGAGCAGCTATAGACAGCAACCAGTGCTTGAGACGAGCAGGTTGGTCTAAAATGGCATTGTATTTGTCTAGTGTCAGTATCAGCAGGAAGAAAAGACAGAGGTCAGCTGTGTGTCTATGAAGCAACCGCCTGCAATGAGTGATGAACCAGTGACCTCTGACCCCAGGTAAGACACTAGCCACTTTTACATTTGTCAGATGCTTTTATCCAAAGTGAATTAAGTCTAAAGTATGCTTCAGTTTTGACCCAAATGGTTGTTTATGCATATAGCCTTGCAAAGTAATTCCTAAACTTCATGCTAAGTTAATAAATGTAAATGGCAATTGTAATTTCAAAATGTAAATTCTATAGTGCTTTAAACTGCTGTATATAGTAAGTTTGTGTAAAATGCAGTTTTGTTTGTCGTTTATAAGCATCACAAGGAGAAAGAGACAGAAATCAGAGTCTCCAGAATCCAGCGGTGTTTCTGTACAGATTAATACATCCATGAACAAACCCCCTGAATTCAGTGATTCAGCAGTGACCTCTTATTCTCTGTGAGTATAAACATTTACTTGCTAATTTATATTGTGCATCTCAGATGAATAATGATTTAACATTAAACATTAAAATAGGTGAATCAAAATATGCACGCCATAATCATATTCAATATTCTGAACCAAAGCTCAGCTTATTATAATTACAGATTTTACTAAATTAATGAACATGCTGGTGTTTACAAAGCTGCTTTTAAACATACTCATCTTGTATTACCCATACAAAGTTTTCATATCTCAGTGTGGAATACATTTCAGGTGGTCTCTAAGCATCATTGCAATGGCTGTAATTGTCTTTTTGCAGGAGCAAAATGCATGGCACAGATATGATGCATAATCATTATGTTCTCACCCCATGGCTGAAAAATATGAGCTGTGAGGGGGCCAGTTCAGGGAAATACCTGCAAATGGTGCATTATGCACGTAGTGTTATCTGACGGACAGATGCAAAGCAGTTTAAAGCAGAGTCCTGCACAGGTCCGTTTGGTAAACCCGATTATCAATCATTATTGTTTGAAGATCCAAAATGGTCTTTTTAAAGGGCGTCATACTCTGGACGAGAAGCACAGTGCTGTTTATGCCACGTTTAAAATTCGAACTCATTGTTTATTATGAGTGTATGCACACTGGCAGCACCACTCAACATCTGTCCACGGTACCCAGGTATGACTCAGGTGGCTGTTCAAATTCCTGCTGTGCCACTAACACAGTTTTTCATAAACTATAACGTCAGTATGAGAAAATACAATATCATGCACACACAAATACAGCAATGCATATAATAAAGCCATAGATGTTCTAATCTGCCTTTCTGTGATGTTTTTCTCAGATGCATGTGATCTCACACTGGATCAAAACTCAGCACACACTCGTCTCTCTCTGTCTGCAGGGAACAAAAAAACAAAGTGTGAGAGAGAGAATCAGCCGTATCCTGATCATCCAGAGAGATTTGAGAACTGTGAGCAGGTTCTGTGTGGAGAGAGTCTGACTGGACTCTGTTACTGGGAGAAGGGCCGGATTACCCATGGACGGGATTGGGCGCCACCCAATAGGGGGGCACCAAGTGATTAAGATAATGACTAGACCTTTAAAATATTTTTCATGTTTTGTAAATATATTATTTTGCTGGAAGAGATGCAGATACATACAAAATGAATAGTTAATGATACGATATATACATAAAGAATTGCGATTGGGTCAGGTCGCGACTTTGCCCCCCCCTTCATAACAATATCTCTCAACATTGTTATGAATTTAAAACATCCATGCCACCTCGGAGCCTCTGTAAATGTCTGTAAATTTACCTACATGCCACTTTTGTGTTCTTCTGTGCGTGGAAACTAATTGTGTGGAAAATTAGTGGAAACTAATTTTGTTAATACTGATTTCTTTTGATTGGTAACTTATTCTTCTTATTCTACCTGTTCTTATTATTTTTTTTACTATTATTAGAAATTTTGGAAAAGCTTATAAATATAGATTTTTTAATTTTACATAATGACATACTTTTAATAAAATTACAAAAAAATAAATAAATAAAAAATGCCAGTACAAAAAATAAAATAAAAAATGCTCTGTAAATCACTTTAAGAAGTCAAATGTGGATGGGGTCATGTAGCAGTGGCATATAAAGAAATCAGGAGGAAAGGTGGGAGCGCCTGTAGGTTTGGACTGAATGAAAAGTCCTGGAATATTTACTGTTGTGATACAATTTACTCTGTCTGGCATGATAATAAGAGCACAAACATTCCTCGCCCTTCACCATCTACCAGAGTAGGAGTGTATCTGGACTGGTCAGCCGGCTCTCTGTCCTTCTACAGCGTCTCTGACACACACACACTCACACACTTACACACATTCAACACCACATTCACTGAACCCCTCTACGCTGGGTTTCTGGTTTATCGTGATTCTTCAGTGTTTCTCTGTCCGATGTAACAACCTCTTGTGAGGAACCACAAAGTTAATTGCTAGGAGTGTCTGTTACATTTCATAAAAAAATTCAATTTTTCATTTAAAAAAAAAAACTAAGAAATGGAATTGTGACTATTTCGTTATGAAATAAGTAGTTGGCTAGTTACATTACAACATATAATCACATTGTAAGATAACTTGTATTGTGAGGTATCCATCTTATTTTCTGTGAATGTGCGAGTCTTCCAGTTCATTAGCAGCTGTAGGGAAATAACAAGAAGAATAACAAACTGCAGTAAACTGTACAACTGTTTGCAGTACAAACCAGTGTGTTCATAATTAAGACTATACATTAAAATAATGTGGCAAGAAACACTACCCAGTCAACACGTGAGATCACACGATGATCACAGTGACATCACACCATTCTCATCTGGTGATCCTCACAGTGTGAGTAATATATGAACTCATTGTGAACTCAAAATGTTGAGCAGGTGGAGAGGAGGCAGTTCAAATATCAGTCGCTGGGGGACATTCTACTTCCTGTTTCTCAACACTATCACAGAGATATCACAGTGCTCTCACATGATGAGCTCATGAGTGCACGCCCAGCTAACAGATTTCTGTTATAAGATACAAGTGAAACATACGTTACCATCGTGGTGAGTAGTGTTTGCTTTAGTTGGGCTCTTGACCCTTGACTTTATAACATTATATGTTTTTGGGGGCTGCTGTAACTGTGTTTGTAAAGCACATTTGTTATGGCAAGAAAAACCAAAAAGAGACTGCAACCAGGTGATGTTAGTTTGTTATTGATGATAACAACAGAGTCAACACCTACACTCAATATGGTGACAATCAAAAGGTTCATGCCTCAATGCATGCTGGGTACCTAGTCTCTGTGCAGTGAGTGCACTTTGACCTCACATTAGTATGAGCACACAGTGAGGGCGCTGTGAGGTTACACTTTTAGCTCACTGTTACCTCACATTGTGACCTCATCACGAGTATCCTGTGAGATCATGGTGACATCACTGTAGATCAAATTGTTGACTGAGTAGTTTGCAATATCAAGCAGAAAAATGAGCTGTTTTGTAGAGCTAAAAATAGCTGAAAGCGAATGACATCGGAAGCCAGACACATTAAATTTACAAATGGCAGCAGCCAGATTGTGAGGTCATATTCCATAGACTCATGAATCCATAACAGGTAGTTAAGCTATTTTGTATTTTAGATATTTATTTAATACATAAGGTTTC